>NW_007729288.1:26957-52577 GCF_000696425.1 Galeopterus variegatus | reverse complement strand
AGTTGGTGTCAGAAGTGAGGACAGTCTTGTAGACCATTCTTTAACTTCACATATATCACCCTTTGTATGCACACGAGAAATTCAAAAGCACAAAGAACTTTCCTTAAGATTGACATAAACTGGAACAGTAAACTGACATTGACAGCAACTTCACAGATAAGGAAACTAAAAGTCAGAGAGGTTAGGGAATTTGCCCAAATTCACACTATTTGCAAATGGCAAGATAGAAATACCTCCCTAGTTCTACTCTAGAGGCCATTGCCTTTGCACGATTTCATATTGCCTCCTCGGAAATACACAGGGAGACTAGGCTAAGCCTGTGCATGTTAGCCAGTTAGAAAGATTTACATGCAGATTTGATGTAATGTGAGTTTAAAATACATAATCTATAGTCCCTTAACTAGTCAGTCTCTGCTAATTATTTTCCAAGAAAGAGAACCAGGTCAATAAAAAAAAAGAAATAAAAGAAATAAAAAGGAAAAGAAAGAGAGAGAGAGCGAGAGAGAGAGAGAGAGAGAGAGAGAGAGAGAGAGAGAGAGAGAATGCAACACGCACGTGAAATTGTTCACCACGATCAAGTGGGATTCATCCCAGGGATGCAAGGTTGGTTCAACATAGGCAAATCAATAAATGTGATACACACCGTATTAATAAAATCAAACACAAGGACCATGTGGTCATCTCTATAGATGCCAAAAGAGCATCTGATAAAATTCAACAGTCATTCATGACAAAGACCTTCTATAAGTTAGGTAGAGATGGCCAAACCCCTATATGGTGATTTAGATTTATGAATCATACTGGAATGAAATTTACCTTAAAGAACAATTTAATATCTCATGTTATTTCATAAATGTGGTAATTTCAAGAAAATTGCATGCAAAAGGAATTTAAAAGTGACATTTCTATTGATTTTTAAAGCTAAATTTTGTACTGCTGGTCTATCCTTCATAAACATAGCATGCACATAGACAATGGTATATAAAATCCTAAATTTAGGGAACTAGTCTAGTACTTTCACAGGTCATTAAATAAAAATAAGCCAAAGGTTGTAAGTAGTAGATAATAAAAATATGGATCTACTTCTTTTATCTAGATTCCTTCAGATTGAGACATTTAATTAACTGATGAAAGAGACAAAATATGTGGTTTTGACATTGTGGCAAAATAGGAAGTGTCATTGAGCATGATATCACATGGCCCCGCTATAAAACCTGCTTGATTTAATTTGTTCTTCAGCAATATAGAATATTGAGGTTGAGGAGCATTTTGACGAAATTTGAAAATGTTGGAGAAGGGGCACTATCGAAAGTAGAATTATCGTATAATAAAATTTGGGAAGATAAAACAAAATCAATTGAGCACATTTCTTCCTCTAATATTCTCTTTAACAAAGTCAAAATGTGGATGGATAGTGTACAGACATATAGATATAAGATTCTGCATTTATTGTGTATATACTGAGATGAATAAGAGGCCATATTTAGTCACAAAGAGCTTAATGTTGATGAAGATTTACAAAGAAGCATAATTAAACAAAAATAAGGTTAACTCTTCTGAACTCTTCCAATTAAACAATATGGATCTGGAGTCATCTATGTAGAAGAAGATAATTTCATTTTATCCTCTATTGTTCAGGATTGCCCTCTTTTTAAAGCAGAGCCATCCAGTGATATTGCCTTTAAGCGAATAGTCTTTATCTTTCATTTAGTTGATATATGAGATCAATGTAATAGTCATATTAATTTACTAATTGATATATTATGATGATCATTGGTACAATCTTCTTGTCCCAAGCTGTCGGGTAAAAGCCAGTGTGCTAGCACTTATGAGCATGTTCCCAACATCAGATAACCCCCAATGTAGCTACCCTAGGATAAGCATTTCCAAATAGGGCAGGCAATGACACATATCTCTTTCATTAACATTCTTTTTCGTAGAATATGGGTGTTGGATGCTATAGTTCTGGAATAAGGCAGAACCCTAGAGCAAATTGCAAAGTCTTATCAAACTCTATCAAAATGCACCTCTTTGAGAAAGCTAGAATTTTTCATGTTTCTCACCGATATGTCTTTATTTGGCTTTCAAAATTTAATACAATTCTCACATGACTATTTGCTTATTTATTCAATATAAATTTATTAAATATGCCCATCGAACAGTTAAGGATAACAGTATTCAATTCAGTTCCTCTTGGACGTCTTTTAAGGGTGTTTGGGCATCCTGCCAGCTTTGGTGTGATTTGTTA
This sequence comes from Galeopterus variegatus, assembly GCF_000696425.1. NCBI lineage: Eukaryota > Metazoa > Chordata > Mammalia > Dermoptera > Cynocephalidae > Galeopterus > Galeopterus variegatus. The sequence continues at coordinate 50,329 of NW_007729288.1, read as the reverse complement.
CCAGTAGCCTGAACCTGAGGTTTTCCCTAGGAACCTTTCTTCAGGCCACTAGTTTCACTTTGTATTGGGCTTAGTATTGAAAACCTCCCTTGGGGGAAGCCCTTACTGGTGACTGATCAGTATGGAACTGTAAAAGCCTCAAGTGTCCCCTGTAGAATCAGGCTGCAAGTACTGTCTGTGAAACTTTTGCTAGATAGCACCCTTGGTTGGTTCCATCCCTTTCTTGTGCTACTTTCTCCTCTCTGTAACCAGCGTCTTCTTAGAGCACTTCTTTAATAAGTCCCTTGCATTCAAATTATCATCTTTTGGGCGTTTATATAAAACCCAACCTATGATGGCTCATAGAATCAAGATGTCGCTCTAAGCACCATCAAAGCAACATTGAACATCTTGTTAGGAAATATACAGAATAAGTAGATAAGTAAATAAATATATAATATGTCAGTGAAATATGCTATGAAGCAAATGAAAGCAGAGGGAAGGGATTAAGAATGATGGAGTGGAAGGAGAAGTTACTTTAGGTAAGATGACCAGGGAAAGCCTTTGAGAAGTTGAAATCTGAACAGATTTGAATAAAATGAAGGAGAAAGTGAAGTAGGTATCTAGAGGAAGAATATGCCAGGTAGAAAGAGCCAACATAGCAAAGGCTTGTGAACCAGAGAATAGCAAAGATGCCAGTATGGCTAGACCACGTGAGAGGCTTAATTAAAAAAAAAAAAAAAAAAAAAATGGAGGAGCCTGGGGTCAAGCTTTGTAAAGCATTTTAGATCATAATTAGCACTTTAACTCTTTCACACAAATAGTATGGTATAATTTAACAGGGATGTTTTACATTCTTTATTTTGGCTATTATGCCAAGAATACTTTACATGAAGAAAAGGGGGAAACAGAGAGTCTAGTTGAGAAGTTAATCAAATCATCTGAGTTGGAGAAGATGAGTCAGACTGCAGTAATAGACTAGTCACGGAAAGAAGTGGTTAGAATCAATGTATACTTTGAAAGTAGATTGAATAGATTCACTGAGGGTTCATGTACAGGGAGTAAAAGAAAGAGAAGAATCCGTGATGACTTTAAGTCTTTGGTTTGAGGGAATAGGTGATTAAACATGGTGATTTACTGAGCTGGTGATATCATAGTTGGTAAGATTTGGGTGGTGCAGAAATTAATGTTCTTGTTTAGTTTTGTTTGGGTTTTTTTCCTTCTTGATATAAAGTTTAAGATGCTTGTTATATATCCAAATAAATCTGGCATTTGGTTATACAAGTTTCAAAAAATAATTCAGAAATGAAGATTTCATTTGGGAGCTATTGACTTATTAGTAGTATTTCCAATCATAGAACTGGATGAAACCACCTAGGTAGAGATGAAGAAGCTGAGGTGTGGAATGTCCCCCCATTTGATCCTTAAAAAAAAAATAATTAAGAGAACTGTGCAAAGATACTGAAAATATATGAACATTGAGGTAGGGAAAAAAATCAAGAAAGCAGGATGTTCCACTATTCAAACGAAGAAAGTATTTGAAGAATAAGTGTCATTAACTCTACAAATACTGTTTAAGACTTTAAGGAAGACATACAATTGGTTATCGGTTTTAACAAAATGTAGATGATCAGTGACCTTCACAAAGTTTGTTTCAGCGGGTGGTATAGGCAAATAATTCATTACGGTGAGTTCAGGAGGGAATGAGATGATTGGAAGTGGAAAATACACCCAAACAACTTTTTCAGTTTTGTTTTGTTTTTGTTTTTGTAAACAGGAGCAGAGAACTGAGGAAACATCCTGTGAAGAAAGGTTATTTGTTTGCTTTAAGATGGACAAACTTTCATGGTGTTTTCAGGCTGGTAAGAAGCATTCAAACAATAGAAGTAAATGGTGATGCCAGTGAGGCAAGGAATGATTTCAGAAATTGGGTCATTGAACAAAAGGCAGGTGATGGGGGTCCTTTTCTGCCTATGCAAAGGCTACCTTTTCCATTCTATTTGGTTTAGTTCAGTGACTAGCCGTAGGCAGTCTCATTTATTCAAATAGCTTCAATTATTTTCTTTACACCAACACCTCTAAAATTAGCATTTTTGTGTTGGTTTTCTCATCCATGTTCTAGACATATATGATATATATCCATTCTGTTGAATATGTATTATTATTTGAACGATTTAGCTCATCCAAAAAGTATTTGTGTGACAGATAACTAAAAATGTGTAAGTGGTTGCTTTTTTCCCCCCAGGTTGAAATAATGTAATCCCATACAAAAGTGATACATTTAGCCTTAGAGAAGATGACAATTTATCTGATTTACTGGGTGGAAAGGCAAAACATATGGGCCTAGATTCAGATGAGGTGGCTAACCTCTTAGTGGGTGGACGCGGAAGCTCTTAGTTGCATGATGATAACCCCAGTTACACCACAAATCATGTTTGTATCAGAAACTAAATCAGACCAAGACCAAAGCAGGAAAAGACTACCCAGAATGCTCTTCACATGAGAGAATGTTTATAGATTAAGGGACAGGCTATATTTATTGCTTGTAGGACAGGTTAGTAAATGAATCATGATTTTAAATTAGATAAGGACAAAACAAAAGCCTTTTAAAGATCACAGAAAGATTTTGAAAGACTTTTGGAATTGGAGCTTGTTATCTTAACTACAAAAGCTCAGAGTTAGTTTTCCTACAAATTAGTTTGGGGTATTTGAAGAGGAGTGCTTGTCAAGCTGTCAGAATATAAAAAAATTTCGTAAGAGAAAAATGTTTATAGAGCACTGCAAAAAACTATTTCCATAGTAAAATAACTAGTCTGATTAATTTTTATATTTCAGATTTATTTTTGTATCTTTAAACTTTATTTTCTGTTGATAATGCTTCAAACAAATATTGATTTTAATACATTGCCATTAGGCTTTCAGCCAAATATATATTTGGTGTACCTCTGGCCTTATATTTTAGTGTTAAATTATTTTTATGCCTAACCAAACTTAATTCCTATCATAAGATGTGATTTTTTTAACATCTTTTTAATTTATATTTAATGTTTTCTGTATTTAGTGCTTAGTCTTTGGAATATAGTTTTTAGTTGTATTTTATATTAGGCACTATATGTCATAGCACTTAGTTTGGCTGAGACCAGGATTATCAAGGGTTTTGTTATGGGTTGAATTGTGTGGCTCCAAAAACAATATATTGAAGTCCTAATTCCCAGTACCTCAAAATATGACTGTATTTGGAAATAAGCTTATTGCAGATTCAGTTAGTTACGATAAGGTCATACTGAAGTAGTGTGGTCCCCTAGTACAAATGTGACTACTGTCTGTAAAAGAAGATGTGCATGTAAAGACAGAGACACAGAGAGGGAATGCCATGTGATGATAAAGGCAAAGATAAGAGATGTAAAGCTTCAAGCCTAGGAAAGCCAAAGATTGGCAGGTAACCATCAGGGAAGCAATCCAGGATTCTCCTACAGGTTCAGAAGGAGCATAGCCCTGCTCGCACCTTGATCTCAGACTTCTAACCTCCAGAACTGAGAGACAATAAACTTCTGTTTTTCTGAGTCACCTAGTTAGTGGTAATTTATTATTGCAGCCCTATCAAATGATTATCAAATTTGGTACCAAGAAGTAGTGCTTGTGTAACAGATACCCACAATGTGTAAGTGGTTGTGGAATTAGAAGTCTTGGGTAAAAGCTGGAAGAATTTTGAAGTGCGTGATAGAAAAAGCCTAAATTACCTTGAAGAGGCGGTTATACATATATAACATCTGCTGAAATGCAGATGTTACAGATTTTGGTAAGGGGTCAGATGGAAATAAAAGACATGTTACTGGAAACTGTAGGAAAGGTTGTCATCATTACAAAGTGGCAGAAAACTTGGCTGAATTATGTTCTACTGCTTCTTTGAAAGCAGAAATTTTAAGTAATGAGTTTGGATACTTAGCTGAGATTTCCAAACAAAGTGTGAAAGCTGTGGCCTGGTTTCTCATTGCTGCTTATAATAAAATGTGAGAGAAAAAAGCTTCAAACATAAGCATCTTTAAGATAAGTTGAAGAAGGATAGCCAAACAAAAAGAAAGCATCACATGATGATTGGGAAAATTCTCAGTCTATCCAGATAGTGTGATCTGGAAACAGCTGAGGGTGTGGATGGGTAACTGCTTACTAAAGAAATTATGAGTGTGACTCCTGGATCCAATCAGAAACCAGAGACAGAGATGTGGTTACCCAAGAAAGATCTGTGAAGGACCTTCTCTTCTACTGCTTGGACCACTGAAACGCACAGGAGGCAGCAAGGTATTTGAGAATTTTATATCAGCAAAAACACTGTCAACCTCAAGTGAAAAAAATACGCAGATAAAACAAAGAAAGAATAAATCCAAGATGAGAACCACAGATGCATAGAACTAGGCCAGCTGAAGCTTATTAGTTCCAGAGGGTGGGACTGACAGCTGCCCAGGTCGGCCCAGAGAACCAAGCATTGAGTCACTGAGAGTTCTCAAAACTTAAAACTTAATGAAATTTGCCCTGCTGAGTTATGAACTTAATCTAGAGCACAAATCCATTTTCTCATTCAATTTCTCACTTTTAAACTGTGAACGTCTTTCTATGCCTGTTCCACTATTGCATTTTGAGAGCTGATAACCTGTTTGTAGTTTCACAGGTTTATAGATGGAGAGAAATTTTGCCCCATAATAAATCACTCCTCAAGTGTCACCCATACATGATATAGGTGATATTTAGGTGAGATTTTGAAATTCGAGTTGATGCTGGAATGGGTTAAGACTGTGGGGGATGCTGGGATGGAGTGAATGGGTTTTGCATGTAGTAGTATGTGAATTTGGGGGTCCACTGTATGGGTTGTTCTAAGTTGAACTCTGTTCCACCAATAATATAAGTTGAAGTCCCAGCCCCCAATACCTCGGAATTTAAACTCATTTGAAAATAGGGTCATTGCAGATGTATTTAGTAAATATAAGATTGTAGTGAAGTATAGTTGGTCCCTAATCCAATATGGATGGTATTCTCATAAAAAGACAGTCATGCTAAGACAGAGACCCAAAGGGGTAATGCCATGTGATGATGATGGTACAGATTGGAATTATGCAGCTACAAGCCAAAGAAAGCCAAAGATTGCCAGCAAACTACCAGAAGCTAGAAAGAGGCAAGGAAAAATTCCCATGTTTCAGAGTGAGCAGAGTCCTGCTAACACCCTGATTTTGGACTCTTAGCTTCTGTACTGTGAAACAATAAACTGTTGTTCTAAGCCACCAGTTCATAATAATTTGCTATGGCAAAAGATTTGATGTTGTGCTAAGTGCTTTGTACAAATTGTCCTCGTATCCAATAACAGTTTCTACGAGAAATGCATTTCTTATTCTAAAGTTGAGGAAACTAACATTTAGAGAAATTAATTTGCACAAAGTTACTCAGAGTGTAAATGGTAACACCAGGTGGTTTGGAATTTTGTCCAGAAACTTTCTGTTTTATCAACAGAGTGAAGGACAATTTACAGAATAGGAGAAAATATGTAAAAATTATACATCTAACAAGGGATTAATATCCAGAACATACGAGGGAATCAGACAACTTAATAGTTGAAAAAAACAAATAATCTGAATAAAAAATGAGCAAAGGAGCTGAATAGACATTTCACAAAAGAAGACATACAAATGGCTAACAGGTACATAAAAAATGCTCAATATCACTAATCATCAGGGAATTGCAAACCAAAACCACATTGAGGTATCATCTTGCCCCAGTGAGACTGGCTATTATCAAAATGACAGAGAATAACAAATGTTGGCAAGGATGCAGATAAAGGGGAACACTTGTACACTGTTGGTGGGACTGTAGATTAGTACAGCCATTAGGGAAAATGGTATGGAGTTTCCTCAGACAACTACAGATATAACTGCCATATGATACGGCAATTTCACTGCTAAGTATATACCAAAAGGAATGGGAATCTTCATTTCGAAGGGACATCTGTACTCCCCTGTTTACTACAGCTCTATTTACAATTGCCAAGAGTTGGAACCAGCCTACATGTCCATTGGTTGACTGGATAAGGAAACTACGGTACATATACACAATGGAATACTACTTAGCCATAAAAAAGAATGAAATTCTGCCATTCGTAACAATATGGGTGAGCTTGGAGAAAATTATGTTTCATGAAATAAGCCTGGCACAGATGGAAAGATACCACATGTCCTTATTGATATGTAGGAGGTAAGAGAGAAAGAAGGAAGGAAAGAAAGACCACAGTGGTATATTTAATTTGCAGAGGTAAAGAACAGACCTAGGGTTGCTGGGCCAGGGGGGAGGGAGGGAGGTAGCGGGGGTACACAGAAGGGCTGGGCCAGGTGGGGAGAAGTTGGGTGGGGGACACAGGGAATAATTGCAATTTGAGATGGTAGCTTGCCCCATGAATTGTATAATCAAAAATAATAATAACAATAAACATATAGTGCTAGGACATTTGGATATCCATATGCAAAAATAATGAAATCTGCAAATTACTTCCCACCATACCCTAAAATTAACTCAAAATATATCATAGATCTAAATGTAAAATCCAAAACTATAAATTTCTAGAGGAAAACATAGGAAAAATATTTGTAATCTTGTGTTAGGCAATAATTTTTTAGATATGACACCAACAGCATAATCTACAAAAGGACAAATTGATGAATTGACTTAATCAAATTAAAAATTTACGCACTTCAAAAATACGGCAAAGCAGAAGGCATCAGGAATTGGTCTCCTCACCTAGACCACAGTTGCACTGGCAGAATCTGTCTGATGTAATTAGTTTGGAACTCTGTAGTCTATTAAAGGCTTTCAACTGTGAAGGGAAGACTTGGACCATAAATTGCAGTTCATTTTATTGAATTTCAGCTCTTAGCATAGTAACAGCCACCCATATCAACCCCTAGCCTCATGAAGGAAGTTATACATGTGTTCCTGGAGCAACATGCACACAGTTTTCAGGAGCCAGGGTGGGCAAAAATGACCTGGTTTTCCAAATATCAGGGATCTGGGCTCTGATTGCTGTGCTGATCTTCATCACTGTGGTACAGACAAAGAGACAGGAATCCACTGATGTAGCACATCCACATTGTTCCAACCCCTCCCCCTCCAGCTAATGTGACTTCAAGGGAATTTAAAAGGATGATGCCCTTCCCTTCCCCTCATTTTTCTCCTTTCCCTTTTTGGGGGCCAGATATTAAAGACTAGGATATTCAAAAGCAATCATATATATAGGAAAACTTAAAAAGTGACTATACATGCCCAGGGAAAAGTATAGACTCATACAAGACCTGACGCACATCACAAGCTGATCCTTAGCACACAGAGAGCCTACAACAATCAAAATTAAAAACAAAATAAAACAAAAAAAAACCCAACAGACCCCGAGGAAGGGTAAGAATCAGATTTCCAGATTTACCACATTATTAAGTTGAAATATACAAGATCTGACGCACATCACAAGCTGATCCTTAGCACACAGAGAGCCTACAACAATCAAAATTAAAAACAAAATAAAAAAAAAAAAAAACAACAGACCCCGAGGAAGGGTAAGAATCAGATTTCCAGATTTACCACATTATTAAGTTGAAATATTCAGATTTAAACAAAACATGCAAAGAAACAGGAAAATATAGCCCATTCAAAGGAAACAAATAATCAATAAAGGAATATGTGGGAAAGTCAAGAAATGAGGTAAGAATAAAATGAAAATATTAATAATGATGTGTAAAACATAAAAAAAGAAAAGAAATTCTGCAGCTGAAAATCACAGTAACTGAAATAAAGAATTTAATAAGGGGTTCAAAGGCAAATTTCAGCAAGCAAAAGAAATAATCAGCAAACCAGAAAATAGGACATGTTGGACACCACCAAGCAAACCAAAAGCTGCATTGCAAGAATTATAGGACAAAAAGAGAGAGAAAGAGACAGACAAAATATCTGAAAAAATAATGGCTGAAAACTTCCAAAATTTTATGACAGACATAAATATAAAAATCTAAAAAGTTTGGTGAACTTCATGTAAGATGAAATTCAAGAGAACCACATCAAGACACACTGCAATCAAGCTTTTAAAAACCAGTGTGAGAATCTTGAAAGCAGCAAGTGAGACGTGGCTCATTACATACAGCAATCCTCAATAAGATTATAAGTAGATTTCTTATAAGAAGCCGTGGAGGCCAAAAAGCAATGTGCCAATATATTCAAAGTGCTAAAAGGAAAAACAAACAAACAAACAAACAAAAAAACCTTCCAGCCAAGAATTCTATATCTGGCAAAACTATCCTTCAAAAGTGAGGGAGAAATTAAGACATTCCCAGATAAACAAAGGCTGAGGGAATGTGTTACCAGTAGATGTTCTCTGTAAGAAAAACTCAAGGGAAATGAAAGAAACCTAGACATTAACTCAACTCCATATAAGGAACTAAGGATCTCCAAGAAGGTGCATACTTGGGCAATTATAAAAGTTAGTATTATTGGAAAAACAGTAACTCTTTTTATGTTTTACATATTGTAAAAGACTGATGCATTTAAAATAATTATTCTTTTATGGATTGAGGCACAAAATGTATAAAGGTTTTAATTTTCTGAAATTAACAATTGAAAGGAGTGAGAATGAAATTGTTAAAGAGAGTTTTTTAATATTATCAAAGTTAAGCTGGTAAAAATTCACATTAGAGTCATAATATTACATAATGTAATCCTCATGGTAATCACACACAAAAAACAGCTATAGAAGATACACAACAGGAAATGAGAAAGATGTAAGTGTTTCACTATAAAAAATAACTAAACAGAAAATGCGGCATGGAAAACTTACCAAGCAAATAAAAAACAAATAAAAGAATAACAGAAATCCATTCTCATCAATAATTACTTTAATGTAAATGTGTTAAATGTTCTAATCAAAAGCAGAGGTTGTCTAAACTAAGAAAAAAAATGTGCTCCAACTATATGCTATCTACAAAAGACTCACTTTAGAACTAAAAATACAAGTAGACTGAAAGTGAAGGAATGAAAAAAGGTATTTCATGCAAATATTAACAAAAAAGTAGGAGTGCTATACTAATATCAGATAAAATAGACTTAAATAAAAATGTTTACAGGAGAAAAAGAAGGTTATGATATATTCATAAAAGGTTCAATGTGGCAAAAAGATGTAGCAATTATAAACATTTATGCAACTAATAACAGAACATCAAGATATATGAAGCAAGAACAAACAGAATTGGAAGGAGAAATTCTAAAATAATACAATAATAGTTGGAGATTTCAAAACCTCCCTCTCAATAATAGAACACCAGACAGAAGTTGAGCAACAAAATAGAGGCATTAAACAACACAATAAACCAACTAGATTTAACAGATCTATATAGAACATTTGACTCAGGATCAAAGGTCATCCCTGTGAACCAAGGCTCCAGGACCATCCAAGTCAAGGCCAAACCTACTTCCAGTTAAGCCTCCTTGGAATGAGGCTTCAAAGTGGATCCAAGCCAAATTCCAGGTCCACTGCAGTGGACCCAGGCTCCAGGACCAACCTTGCAGAATTCAATGCCAAGCCTTTCCTCCTGTTGACTGAAGCATCAGATTAGCCTGCTTTAGGATTCTAGCAGTAAGCCCACCCACAAAGTACACCACAAAGCTTTCCTAGCAGCTCTGGATGGGCTGAATTTTAAAGGGCTATCCCAATAAATTCAGTAGGTAAAGACTGGCATAAGTACTTCTGTGTAGATACCAACACATGGTCACAAGGATCACAGACAATCAGGAAAACATTACACTACCAAATAAACAAACAAACAAATAAATAATAAAGCATCAGTAACTGACCTGAAAGAAATAGAGATTTACAAAGTGCCTGACAAAGAATTCAAAATAATAGTCTTAAAGAAGCTCAGTGAGCTACAAGGGGACACAAATAGACAAGTAAACAAACTCAGAAAAATAATACTCAAGCAAAATGAGAAGTATAACAGAGACACAGAAACTGTAAAAAAAAAAAAAAAAAAAAAAAAAAAAAAAAAGAACCAATCAGAAATTCTGAAGCTAAACAACACAATAACTGAACTGAAAATTTTCATGGAGAGCTTCAACCATTGACTCAATCAAGCAGTAAAAAGAATTAGGTCATTTGACATTACCCATTCAGAGTGAAAAGAAGGTAAAAGAATGAAAAATAAAGTGAAGAAAAGTTATAGGAATTTTGGAACCACATCAAGTGAACCAATTCACACATTATGTATATCCCAAAAGAAGAAGATAATAAGAACAAAAAGAGAAATCTTATTTAAGGAAAAAAAAAAAAAAGACAAAACTTTCCAAATCTGGACAGGAAAATGAGAATCCAGATCCATGAAGCCCAAAGTTTCCCAAATAGATTAAATATAAAGATCTCTTCACCAAGACCATAATCAAACTAAGGCATATTATAATCAAAGAGAATTTTGAAAGCAGCAAGAGGAAAACAACTAGCACATGTGTAGGAACATCTATGAGACTATCACTACAATTCTTAACAAAATTCTAGTAGGCTAATAAAGAGTAATTTGATATATTCAAAGAACTGAAAAAAAAACTGCCAACAAAGAACACAATATTTGGCAAAGCTGTCTTTCAGAGATGAAAGAGAGATGTCCTTATAAAAGAGGCTTCAGAGACATGCTTTGCCTTATTTTGCCATTTTGCTTCATCTTGGAATCAGAAAGACTCACTGACCAGACACCAGTATGCTGGTTCCTTGATCTTGGACTTCTCAACATCCAGAACTCTGAGAGAAAAATTTCTTTTATTTATAAATTACACAGACTGTGATATTTGTCATAGCAACCAACAAATTTCAAAACCTGGGGGAAATGGACAAATTTCTGGACACATACAAATTTCCAAGACTGAACCAAGAAGAAACAGAAAACCTGAACAGACCAATAATGAGCAATGAGATTGAAGTGATAATCAGAAGTCTCCCAACAAATAAAAAAAGCTCAGGACTAGATACTTTTACTGCTGAATTCTACCAAACCTTTAAAGAGGAAATAATACCAATGCCCTTCAAAATATTCTAAAAAGTTGAAACACAGGCTATTCTCTCAAACTTACTCTGAAACCAGCATCACACTAATATCAAAACCAGAGAAAGATATAACAAAAAAGAAAAGGTATATGCCAATACCTTTGATAAACATAGACTCAGAAATACTAAAAAAAAATTAGCAAATAGAATACAACAAGCAAAACATCAAAAAAAAATTCTACACCCTGGTCAAGTGGGACTCATCTCAGGTATGCAAGGGTGGTTTAACATATATTAGTCAATAAATGTGATACACCATCATAACAAAACCAAGAACAAAAAAATCCTGTGATTATCTCAACAGACACAGAAAAAGCATTTGACAAATTTCAACATCCCTTCACGATAAAGATTCAGTGAATTAGGTATAGAAAAAAAGTATCTCAACATAATAAAATCCATATATGACAAACACACCACCAATATCATGTTTAATGTTCTTAAGAACAAGAACAAGACAAGGATGTCCACTTTTATCACTTCTATTTAACACAGTATTAGAAGTACTAGCCAGAGCAATCAGGCAAGAGAAAGAAACAAAGTCCATCCAGATTAGAAAAAGCAAAGTTAAATTGTCCCTATGTGCAGATGACATGACCCTATATAGAAAGGCCTAAAGACTGCAAAAGAAAAAAACGCTTAGTTAGAAATAATTTCAGTAAAGTTGCAGGATACAAAATCGACATGTAAAAATCAGTAGCATTTTTATTCTCCAGCAATGAACTAGCAGGAAAGGAAATGAAGAAAGCTAGCCCATTTATAATAGTCACAAAAAAATATAAAATACCTAGGAATAAACTTAACCAAGGAGGTGAAAGATCACTACAGTGAAAAACACAAATCACTGTTGAAAAAAATTAAAGAGGACAAAGAAACATGAGAAGACATTCCATGATCCTGGATTGGAAGAATTAATACTGTGAAAATGTACATACTACCAAAAGCAATCTACAGATTCAACCCAATCCCCATAAAATACCAATGACATTATTCACTGTAATAGAAAAAGCAATCTTGACATTCTGTGGAACAACAAAAGATTCTGAATAGCCAAAGCAATTCTGAGCAAAAAAATAAATAAATAAATAAAGTCAGAGACATAATAATATCTGACATCAAATTATATTACAAATCCATAGAAACCAAGACATCATGGTGTTGGCAAAAAAACAGACACCTGTACAAATGGAATAGGATAGATAACCCAGAAATCAATCCACATACTTAGAACCAACTGATTTTCAACAGAGGCACCAAGAACATACATTGGAGAAAAGACTGCCTCTTCAATAAATTGTGCTGGGAAACTGGACATCCTTATGTAGAAGAATGAAACTAGACCTGTACCTCTCTCCATATGCCAAAATCAACTAAAAATTGATTCAAAACTTAAATATAAGACCTGAAATTATAAAACTCCTTTAAAAATAGGGTAAACACTTCAGGAAAGAGTACTGGGCAGAATTCATAAATTTGTCCCCCAAAGCACAGACAACAAAAGGAAGAATAATCAAATGAGATTACATCAGACTAAAAAGCCTCTGCACAGCAAAAGAAACAATTAACAGAGCAAAAAGACAACCTACAGAGTTGGAGAAAATATTCACAAACTATGTATCCAACAAGGGATTAACATCCAGAATATACAAGGAACTCAAACAAGTTAACAGTAAAAAAAAAAAATGATTAAAAATGGTTGAAGGAGTTCAATAGGCATTTCTCAAAGGAAGATATGCAAATAGTCAACAGACACATGAAAAAAATGCTCAACATCACTCAGCATCAGGGAAATGCAAATCAAAACCACCTTGAGATATCATCTCACCCAAGTTAGACTGAGTATTATCAAAAAGACTGGGAATAACAAATATTGCTTAAAATGTGGAGAAAGGAGAACCTTCCTATGTTTTTGGTGGGACTGTAAATTAGTGCAGCCATTATGGAAAACGGTATGGAGGTTCCTCACACAACTACAGATAGAACTGCCATATGATCCAGCAATTCCACTGCTGGGTATGTACCCAAAGGAATGGAAATCATCATGTCGAAGGGATATCTTCATTCCCATGTTTATCAAAGCTGCATTTACAATAACCAAGTGTTGGAACAAACCTAAATGTCTATTGTTGGATGAGTGAATAAGGAAAATGTGATGTATTTTCACAATGGAATACAACTCTGCCATAAAAAAGATTGAAATATTTCCATTCACAGGAACATCGATGAACTTATAGAAAATTATGTTAAGTGAAATAAGCCAGTTACAGAAAGGGAAATACCACAGGTCCTCACTCATAAGTGGGAGCTGGAAAAAAAAGAAAAGAAAAACAAGTAAAGAAAAAAGATACAAAGATCACAATAATTTGTTGAACTTTCAAAGGGAGAGCAGAACTGAAATTACCAGAGGTGGCAAAGGGGGTGGAGGGAAGTATAAGGAAGGAATTGGTAAAGGGCTATGAAAAATGATTACATTGTATAATGTTGAATATACACATTATCCTGATTTGAGCATCACATATTGTACACAGGTATGGATATTCAGCTATGTACCCCACAGAAATGTACAATCAACTATGTTTCAGTAAAGGAATAAACAGAACATAAATTAATTAATTATTCATAAAGAAACAAAGAATTAATATTGTTAAAATGTCCATATTACCTTGAGTAATTTACAGATGCAGTGTAATCCCTATCAAAATTCCAATGATATTTTTCACAGAAATAGAAAAGCAATCCTAAAATTCATATGTTCTTCTGTGTTCCATTTTTTCAGATTTTGCATTGATTCGTTTTGATTTTCTAATGGCTCTTTTCAATCATATTAATCTTTCAAATCATAACCATGCAAATATTGGTAGTTGAGCAGAAGAATAACGAATTGTACACAAGATGACAAATGAACGACAAATAATTTCATCGTGGAGGAGAGCTACCACTGAGCCTGTTGAATGACATTGGTGTCCTTCAGTACAAATGTGTACCGCATTCTCCAGCTGATATTTTCTCCTCTCATGGCTTTATTATTATTTTTTTTAATACTAAACCTTTGTTTGATTTTCCTGCTCTTTTCTGAATGCTGATCAAACAGCCCCACAGTTTGGCAAACTGGCTTATAAGGTAGTAGAAGTATTAAAAGTAAACTTCCCAGATTGTCTAAATGGATCATGAAAACAGAATATTTCAATAGATGATCATTGGCTTTCTTATTTGCTTCTGGAAAACTCATGGCTGTTGCAAGAAATATTTATTTGTGGGAAGCTCATTTTATGTTATTTCACCTATTCCCGGACTATTAAATCAAATGGATGCAATTCATCGTTTGAATGCTTGAATCCTCCAAGCCTCCCTGCAGCACAGGGTGATGTAAAGCTGGGGAGGAGAGAGAAACAAACAAACAAACAAACAAACAAATAAATAAAAGGACCTTTAGAGGTCATCTAAAAACCCAACCATCTAATTTTACAGATGAGGAAGCTAAGAACAAATTAGTCATAGAGTATAATTGCTCAGATAATTTGTTCTCCCTATGTAACTTCTTCCACTGTTCCTCAGATCTAAATCAAATCCTATTTTGACATATTATAGTACACCATTTTATCTTTTCATATACTCTAAATAAAAGGACCTTTAGAGGTCATCTAAAAACCCAACCGTCTAATTTTACAGATGAGGAAGCTAAGAACAAATTAGTCATAGAGTATAATTGCTCAGATAATTTGTTCTCCCTATGTAACTTCTTCCACTGTTCCTAAGATCTAAATCAAATCCTATTTTGACATATTATAGTACACCATTTTATCTTTTCATATACTCTAACGCTGCGTTAAAATTTATATAAAACTGTATGATTCCCAACTCCCCAAGTCTAACTGGAGATGACAATCAGAACCAAACTATAATTCCATATAATATAATAAATGCCATATAATAATAATAATAAAATAATAAATAAATAAGAAACAATATTAATTAATAAACTGTAACTAACTGTTTTACTTATGGATTTGTTTTTATTTGTACATATTTATTGGGTACAGAGTTGACTATCAGTATTTGTGTGCAATATGTGATGATCAAATTAATATCATTAACATGTCCATCATTACAAAATGTAATTACTTTTTGTGTCCCTTACTCAATTACTCAGTATCCCCCCTTTCTCTCCCCTTTTCCTGCCTTTGGTAACTATAGATCTGTTCTGTCTTTCTGAAAATTCAACATTTTATTATGGTCTTTTTTTCTTTGTTTATTAGCTCCCACTTACGAGTGAGGATATGCAGTACTTCTTTCTGTGCCTGGTTTATTTCACTCAACATAATCTTCTCCAAGCTCATTCAAGTTGCTGCGAATGGCAGAATTTCATTCTTTTTTATGGCTGGGTAGTATTCCATTGTGTATATATGTCACATTTTCCTTATCTATTTGTCTGTTGATGGACATTTCAGTTGGTTCCATATCTTGGCTATTGTGTACTACTTGCTTTAAATTTGCAATGTGCACAATGTATTCAAGTGATCTACTCTTGAAAAAAGAAAGAGGGCTTCATATGTTTCCTGCAAAATCACTGTGACAGAGCTAACTTCAAACTATGCAGAGAGAGGATATGGGGTGTGAATTCAGAAATAAATGCTATGTTGTTGAGCCAAGCTACGAATAGATAAGATGTTTTCAGGAGATCCACAGGACACTTCGAAATAAGGCTCAAAAGCTGCTACAGGATTAGAATCAAAAGGCAATTTGCCTGTGCTATAGGATTACATAATTGGCTATAATCTTCCTTTCTAACAGTTACTTCTGGGATAACCACTGCATACCATCATGTCTACCAACCTACAGTATTCTGGCTCTTATAACAAAAAGCATGAGGTAGCATATGTTATTTTCATATATATTCATTTTATTTGACATTTTTATTGAGGAGAACAATTTTTCTGTATTGGAAGTAAAGGTTTGTCTTCTACCTTCTTTTTTTGTTCCCAAATTCATTCAAACTCAGGATCCTCTGCTTACTACTTGTCTGGCTTTGTCATAAGCTTTTGATAAACTATTTCTTAATTCTAATTATGTCGTTAGAAGAGTCAAGAAGATAGAAAACATGAACACGGCTGTAAATTATAAAGCTCTGTGATATTATGTAAGTTTTTATATCATTCTCCAACAATTTTAATTGTTATACATTATATAAAACCATAGTGTAATGGGTATGTGTGGCACTGTGGGGTAGGTAGGTGAAAGAGAGGGAATATTTGCCGATCATTAAAATGTAAAGAGCTTTCATGGAAATTAAACATTAACTTTTTCTTGTCAAAAATAAGTTATGGAAGGGGAAGGCAAGAGGAGACTTGGAGGAGATGTCAGTAAGGGTTAATGACATATAAGTGAAAATAATAATGACACAATTATTACTGGGAAAAATGGCACAAACTCTAAAATGTAAGTACAAAACAATTATTTTCTGGCTCTCTTCTTATTACCTTTAGCACGGCAGGAGGTGTAAAGAGGAAAAGGCCAAAAAGGAAGCAGCACTCTACATATCACAAGAAACAAGGAGGCAGAGGGTGTGTCTCACCCTCTTATTCTCTTATTGGGCAAATTTCCCCAAGTCTGGAGAAGAAATGGAAATTATTGCTGCTTTCCTAGAAGTCCCAATCAGCTAAACTAATTAATATTATTTTCAGTGATATAATTTTCCACGTTAAAAAAAAATGAAGTTCAATTCATGAGTAATGAAATGCACAGACCTCGAATGAACAGCTCACGGAATTTAGACAAATGCAAACACCAGCGACAGCCATACTCTCATCAACAGTTATTTCTATCAACAAAGAAAGGTCTTTGGTGTTACTCCTCAGGCAATTCTCTCCTTCCCCAAAGAAAACCATTTTTTTTTCCTTCTGATTCTTATTGTAGTCAATGTGTGTGCATATGTGTGAATGTATCTGTCTGGCTTCTTTCTCCATCCATGATGCCTTTGAGATTCATTTATGATGTTTATGTGTCCATAATTTATTCCTTTGTGTTGCCAAATAATATTCCATTTATTTTTTTAAAATGTATGATTTGTTTGTCAATACTTCTTGATAGATACTAGTGTTGTTGCTAGCTTATGTCTGTTATGAATATAGAGGTAGTATTAATTTTTTTCAGACATATTAGGAACTTGTTTTTTTATTATATTTTCTTGCATATATTCTTAGGAGTGAATGCCTGTGTCATAGAGTAGGTGTGTGTTTAATGTACAAGAATCTGTCTAATATTTTCCCAAAGTGGTTGCACATGCTACATTTCCACCAGAAGTATATGAGAGTTCTAGATGCTCCACTTCCTCAAAAACATTTAGCATTTTCAGCCATTTCTAAAAATAATTTTAGCCATTCTACATTTTATATAATAATATCTTGTGTTTATAATTTGTACTTCCCCAATGATGAATGATATTGAGCACACTTTTATGTGATTATTCACACTGTATGCATCTCCCTTTGTGTTCTTTTGTTTTATGCCTAGTGTTTTTCATGCTCTTTCTCTCCATTGACCATATCAGTACTGATCTACCTCTAGATTGTCTATTCAGTTCATTAGTTTCATTAATCAATTTTTTTATTTTTGCACCAATACCACACTCTCTGATTACTCTATCATTACAATATTTCTTGAAATAAGGTGGTGTAAAACCTCAGATATTGTGTTAGTTTCCTTACATTTTCATATAGACTTTAAAAACACCTTGCTAACTTCTATTTCAAAATTCTGCTAAGGTTTTGGTGGTGATTTTTTGACTCTATAGAATATTTTGTGGAGAACTGATATCTTAACAATATTGAGTCTTTTAATTGGGGAAAATGGCATAGACCTTACTGTACATTGGATTACACTCCAACTTCATTGAAGCTTAAATCTTCACTGTAACTGCTGAGAGTAAGAAATCCTATTAGTGTTGTTGAAAGTCGGGGCCTTGAAGAGATGATTAGATTGCAGAACCATCCCGTAGTGAACGGATTAAAAATGGTGTTTGTATTAGTTTGTTTCTGTTACTTATAGCAAAATACCTGAAGCTGGGTGATTTATAAAGAAAAAAAAATTGCTGCTTGCAGTATCTGAGGCTGGGAAGTCCAAAATCCAGCGAATAGAGTTGATGAAGGTCTTGGTGGTGGTGACAGTGATGGCAGGGTGTCACATTGTGGAAATGGCAGAGAAGAGAGAGAGCAAGAGAACAACAGCCCAATTCACTCTCCTTTTAAAGCCCTCCAAACCATCCCCCTAGCCACCATTTTTAATACATTCACTGCGGCATGGTCCTGCAATCTAATCATCTCTTCAAGGCACCACCTTTCAATTACTGTAATAGGATTTCCCACCCTCAGCAGTTACAGTGGGGATTAATCTTCTAATATATGACACTTGGGGACACAAGCCAAGCTTCAGTGAGTTTTGGGGGGACATAATTCAACCCACTACAGTGGTCAGGGGTGTGGTTCTGAGGGCTTTTCAAGAAGAGCACATAAGAGGTTGGTCTCTCTCTTGCTCCGCCATTTCCACCACCAAAACCCTCACCAGGACTTTGGACTTTCCAGCCCAGATTATGTAAACAGTAGATTTCCTTTTCCTTATAAAATACCCATTCCGGGTATTTTGCTATAAGCAACAGAAAAGGACTAATACAGTTCTCCATTTACTTGGGTCATTTTTAATATATCTTATTTCAGTGTAAAAGTATTGATATATTTCATTAAATGTATTCTTAATTATTTCAGTTTGGGTGATACTATTGTTAATGATAAGGTTATTTTAACTTTATTATACAACTGCTTCTCTTATAAAGAAAAATTTGATTTTTTTTATAGTGACCTCTAAACTCTCTTACTAGCTACTACCTACCATGTCTATTCATTTTGGGGGAAATTCCTGGGAAATGGCTGTGCATACAATCGTGTCATATGCAAATGATGTTCACATTTCATCTTCTTTTCCAAACATTATGAATTTGCTTATTTCCCTTTCCTCAGGAAAATGGACATGGCATCTAGTAAAATGTTGAATTAAAGTTGCTTTTTTTAAGAACTTAGGGAAAAGGCACGTAGTAGTTTTATTTATGATGATTGTAGTAGTTATTTTTTATTGCTGACATAAATCACCGTGAATTTAGTGGCTTAGAACTACATAAATTTATTATTTTGCAGTTCTGTAAGTTACAAGCCTGACAGTTCTCACTGGGTTAAAATCAGTGTTGGCAGGGCTGTATTACCTTCTTGATTTGTATCCTCACCTTCCCTCGGCTCCACAGGCAACCCACATTTCTTGACTCTTGGCCCTTTTCCTCTATCTTCTAAGTCAACAATGGCAGGTTGAGTCCTTTCCAGACTACCATCTCTCTGGTTCTCTTTCTGACTATAGCTGAGAAAATCTCTCCCCTTTAAGGACGCATGTTCTTAGGTTAGTTCCACCCAGATTATTAAGTAAAATCTTCTAATCTCAAGGCCTCTAATGTTAATTACGTATGCAGGTTCTTTTAGCCATATAAGATAACATTCACAAGGTCCAAGGACGGGCTTGGGCATTGACAGCCATTATTCTGCTTACCACAATGATATTACAGACTTTTTTACAGATGTCATTTTTTCAGATTAAGGAAAGTTCCTTCTCATCTTAGTTGTTGAGATTTTATTTTTATAGCAAATGACTCTGTAAATTTTCCTTAATGCCCTTTCTGCATCTGTTGAGATGACCACATGATTTTTCACTTTTATTCTCTTAATGCTGTATATTAATTATTTTCAAATATAGAACTAACCTTGATTTCCTGGGATAAATACGTACTGTTCATGATGTACTATCGGTTCTTATTTTGATGCATTACCTACTGATTTTTTGATAAATATGTTGCATATGTTTATGCAAAATAAAAATTTGATAAATACATAAATATGTATATTTATATATAAATATATTTGATAAATGTTTTTGCATTTGTTTAAGTAATTTTCATCTCTTAAAATGTCATTGTCTATATTATTATTATTAGAATTGCTGTCGCTTGAAAACTGAATTCATTAAAGCTTCCCTACATATATGCCTTCTGAAAGTTTAGTATTATATCTTTCTTACATATTAATTACAATTCACCTGTCTAACCATCTAGACAAAGTTTTCTGTGTGAAAAGGTTTTCACTAAAAATATCAGTTTCCTTAGTAGCTATTTAATTCTTAAGCTATCTTCCTGTATATATTGCATAATTTAAAAAAAAAAAAAATTGTCTCTTTATGTAGAAATGTTATTTAATTTTCAAATATTTGGAGATTTACCTAAAGATGGTATAATATTTTTTATTTTAATTTTAGTTTAGTCATGGTAAAAGAACATACTCTGCATAACAAAATCCTATGAAATTTTTGACATCCATTTTATGACCGAGAATATATTCTAATTTGGTTAATAGTTCATGTGTTCTTGAAAAGAAAAGTTTTGCTACAAATGTTGGTGCAGTGTCTACAAATTTCAATTATAATGGTTGATAGTATTTTCAAATTTTCTTCATCTTTACTGACTTTTTGTCTACATGTTCTGTCAATTACTATAAGGAAAGTGCTAATATAATTAACTAAAATTGTAGATGTTCCTTGCAATCCTTCTATTTTTTTGACATAAGCTTTTATTGCTATTTACTTCCCTCTTATTACTGCTTTTGCAGTATCCCACAGATTTTGATGTGATGTGTCCTTATTTTTGTTGTTTTCTAGAAATATTTTGATTTCCTGTTTAATTTCTTCTTGGACCCATAGGTCATTCAGCACTCTGCTGTTTAATTTCCACATATTTGTATAGAGTCCTGAGTTTCACTAATTATTAATTTCTAGTTTTAATCCATTATATTAATCATTTCTGTTAAATCATTAAGCCTATTTATAAGGCCTAGTTTTAATTGCCTAACTGCTAATTTTAACATCTGTGTTGTCCCTCATTTTGTTTCTATGACTGTTTACTTTTCTTTTTCGTACTTTTTTTGTTCTTTTATTGGTTTTATGCTTGACATAGTAGATGCTTATATTAGGGTTCTCTAAAGAAACAAAAGCAATAGAATGTCCATGTGTATATAGATGTAATTGGCTCACATGATTATGGAAGCTGAGAAGTCCTGCAATCTGCCACATGCAAGTTGGAGACCCAGGAAGTTTGTAGTGTAATTTAGTCTGAGTTCTGAATTTGAAGGCCTGAGAACCAGTGGTGTAAATCCCAGTTTGAGGGCAGAGAGATGAGATGAGATGTCCCAGATCAAGCAGTAAGGCATAATAAAAAAGGACATATTTCTCTTTCATCTGCTTTTGTTCTATTTAGGTTTTCAATGGATTGGAGGATGCCCAGATACAGTAGGTAGGGCAATCCACTAAACTGAGTTCACTGATTTAAATGCTGATCTCATCCAGAGACACCCTCACAGACAGATCCAGAAAAAAATGTTTAGTCTGGGCACCTTCTTGGCCCACTCAAGTTGACACATAAAATTAACCACCACCACGCTTCATTTTGGGAGTCTCGTTTCTGTTATCTTCCTTTAACAGGTGTTAAATTTTGTTATTGCTGACACAGCTTGATGCTGTTGCCCCTCATAGTCCATCTGTCTCCCAAGCCCAATCACTAGTTTTCTTTATTTATGTGGACTATTACTTTCCGTTTGGGTTTTGCTTCTCTATGCCACTCTGTGGAAAGGGCCCCCCTAGTACCAAGCTAGTGTTTATGTGGAACTTACCTGATTTGTTATTAACAAGAACAACAGTCCTGTATTGTCAGTTGTCCATTGCCTGAAAAGAGTTGTTTTGTATACTTTATATTTTGTCTGTTTTCATGGTGAGGGTTATGTTCAGTACTTATTAATTTTTCCTGGATAAAATTGCATGTTGTCCTTGTTATTTTAGCTGGATCATAAACAACCATGGCAGCTGGGAGGAGTGCAGAATGATTTTGATACTGAATTTTTAAATAGGATATTTTTATAATGAAAATAAGACCAAGAGCATGAACTTTTACACAATAAAATTCTCTCTTCCTTAGTGTGTGAGAATGTGATGTAGTGGTGTTCACACTATGTGGTATGAGAGAATTAATATTGATTTTATAATGTATGGCAGGGGTTGGAAAAATTTTTCTGTAAAAATACAGATGGTAAATATTTTAGGCTTTTCAAGCCATACAGTTTCTGTGGCAACGACTTGACTCTGTAGTTGTGTCATAGTCATGGACTTAGGCAATACAAAAACAAGTGGGTGTGGCTGTGTTCCAATAAACCTTATTTACAAAACAGGCAGTAACCCAAATTTAGCTTGTGGCATTCCAGAGATTGCCAACCCCTAATAGTTTCAGCTGGTTATTGTCTTATTCTTTCATGCCAACAGAAAAATAACAAAAATATTCTAGTTTAAAAAATATAGTAGAGCTGCTTATGTGACAGAAATAATCTTTACAATGTAAAGTTATACATCCTGAATGCACAGAAACTATACCTAATGATATATAATGCATCTGTGTAACATGCATAAGGTGTTTGATAAATAATTTAAAGAATAACATTGAGAATCCTATATGAGTATTTTCCTTGAGTCTTGACACCATTCCTTCATTCAGCAAACATTTTTAGCATCATAAAACATCTATCTTATACAGACGGCCATAGACAGATGTCATGATTAGTCTCCACTAATTATGTTGTTTTGGAAGCCTCTCAGCCTCTTCACATTTTTCAGCTTACCCTACTGGCTTATTGGATATTGTTTATTTAGCTCAGCTAAGAAAGGGAAAAAGACAGGGAGGGCTACACTTTAAGGTGAATGTAGAATTAGTATCTATATTCAATTGTGGTCAAGTTGAATCAGGCACTGCAAACCAGCAGCAATGGAATCACATTATTTGAATTTCAAGATTATATATCTTTTCCTATTACGATTTTTGCTAATAACAAGCATTCAGGAGAAATGTTTCTCCTATTTTAATGAGATAGGTATATTCTTAAGGATACTGTCCAGTATTCTGCTAAGATTGCTGAGTTCTTCAGGAATGCCATTTCCTTGGGGATTTAGAATTACAAATAAGAGATTTAAGAGGCATAGGAACCAAACCCAGTGTGTTGCACTTGCTTGGATCCTGATTCAAAAATATCTACTCTAGGAAGACATTCTTGAAATAATTGGGGGAAACTGAACATAGTCTGACTGTCAGAAAATATTAAGGAACTCTTGCTGTTAATTTCGCTAGATGGGAAAATGTGGTTATGTTGGTTTTTGTTTTTTT
>NW_007729288.1:23099-26370 GCF_000696425.1 Galeopterus variegatus | reverse complement strand
TTTTTTTGTTTTTTAATCCCGTGTGTTAGCAATACATACTAAAGTGTTCATGTGTTAAGTTATTGACAATATTTGAAGTTGGGTGATATATAAAATGGGCATTCATTATACTGTTCTTTCTACTTTTGTATGTATTTAAAATTTTCCATAGTGAAAAGTTTTTAAAATAACCCTTACTCTCTCCATTTGACCTGTGGCAGAGTGTGGTTGCCTACCATAGCACATGCTCTGTTTTTTACTCAGAAAACAACTAAACTACATTTCTCAGGCTTCCTTGTAGGTATAAGTATACATGTGATAAGTTCTAGCCAACAGAATGTAAGCAATTGTGATAAAGGAAGCTTCCAAGCCTACCTGATATAACCTCCACGTGTGCTGCACCATGCTCTTCTCCCTTCCGAGTGATTCATAGAAAAATGACCAAAGCAATCTTGAAAACCATGTGTTGAAGATGGCAGAATATAAACAGCCAGCGTACTTAAAAGCTCAAATGGAGCAAAAATTCCTCCAACCAACATAAAACATTAGCCCTGTTCTGTTACATGAACAAGAAATGAACTTTTATTATGTTTGGATCATTACATTTGGATCTATTTGCTAGAACGGTTAGCTTATTTTATTATTATTACCACCTATTATTCTTGGTTGAATCCTCAGTGACTGGCACAGAGATTGAACATAGCAGATGCTCAATAATGTTTTATTAGTTATAAAACAAACAAACAAACAAAAAAGAATCTTGTGAAAAAGTCCTCTACTGTAGACTTTATCAATGTGGCTGTAGGGCTAAGAAAATCTTATCTTAGTGGTGATATTGATGGTCAAGGTATTTGAGATACTGGCACTATTGAGCGACAGTCCTTTAGAAACAAATATTCTGATGGTGTTGTCTCCTAATCTACTTTGTGCCATGGTCAGCATTGGCTCAGGAATGGAGTAAGGCTGAAAATACCTGTATTTTAGTTTTCTTGGGCTAACATAACAAAGTATCACAAACTAGGTAGCTGTGGAAATTTGTTGTCTTAGAGTTCTGGAGGCTAAAAGTTGCAGAGCAAGATGTCAGCTGGGTTTCTTTCTTCTGAAGGCTATGAGAAAAAATCTTTTCCAGACCTCTCACCTTCCTTCTGATGGTTTGCTTGCAATCTTTGGAGTTCCTTTACTTGTAGAAGCATCATCCCAATCTTTGTGTTCATCTTCGCATTCTGTTCTCCCTGTCTATGTATGTCTGTGTCCAGAGTTTTTGTTTTTATCAGGGCACCTGTCATATTGGATTAGAGGCCCGCCCTGTTCCAGTATGATTCATCTTAATTTATTACATCTGCAATGACTCCATTTCCAAATAAGGTCTCATTCTGAGAAACCAGGGATTAGGACTTCAACATATGAAATTTATATAACAATATCCATGATGGTGTTTCAAGTCAATAATACTGATTTAGTTCTCATAATAAAAAAGGTTCAGTTCTATGGGACAGATTATGATCTATTTTTTGCCACTAAGTAAATATTGAGTATGTATTCTTAGTTCTCCAATTTCTACTTAACTTATTAAAAAATTTCTAAATATGAAATATTAAAACCTACTTAACAGTCAATCCAGGATATCTGAAAGTATTCTGAAACATAATCATTCTTTTACATGTAACTTAGCACCACAGGTAAAAATAAAAATCAAAGGTCTATGATTTAATCACAGGTCATGACTTAATGGCTAGATAAAATTAGCTAGGCTATACACATATTTTATATATTTTTTTACCAGAAAATGTGAATAAAAATAACTCCCTCACCAGTTTTCACACACAATAATATGATGCTTTAAAGCATTGTCATATGTCTAAGCTTTAACCTATATTTCTAGTTCTTTAAAAACCTTTTACATAAAACATTTCACATTCCTTTCTATTTTTTCAATACTAATAATTGTACCTCAGCTTAAAAATATCAGACATTTTATGTATTAAACACTAGGTAATTCAGTCTTTAAGTAGTTTTTTGTGTGCCATATAAACTCAAAATGGTCACCTCTGATTGCAGTTATAACACTCTATATGAATTATATTTTAATTTGTTTAACATTTAGCTGTGAAAACAAGCTAACACATTTTTGCTGTGTCAATAATCTAATGTTACTTTTTCTCAATGTTTAAAGAGATGATGATTATATGAGTATAAATTAGCTGATTTACTATTCCCCATAGTCTAATAACACTAAAGACACATGTATTTAAAAAAAAATACAATATTGTTTTTCTCCTGACAAATTGAAATCCCCTACATGATTATAATTTCAGCAGCAACAGGTATTTTAGCATTGTGATGAGTCTATACATGTAATCGCCTATGACAGAACTGCAAGTAGAACGATGTTTATAAAAATAGTTCAGTAATTACAGTTGCATTAATTATATAAACTGAATGTTGATTTTTTTAGTGTTTTATTACTTGAATTGTGTTATTTTGATGATATAATATGCCTTTACATGTACATTTTATTATAGACTAACTGAAACTAATTTTTTTCTTTAAATTTTTATTTAGAAATAATTTTAGATTTACAGTTGAATTGTAAAGATAGTACACAGTTTTCCTATATATCTTTTACCCAACATCCGTTATTTTTCATCTTTACATTTATTTAATGTTGTGAAATTCAAATGACATAAGATTCACTATTTCAACCATTTTAAAGTATATGATTCAATAGCTTTTAGTACATACACAATGTTGTACACCATCACCACTATTTAATTTCAGAATTTTTAATTACTCTGAAAATAAACCTTATACTCATTAGCAGCCACCACCCATATCTCCTTCCCCCAGCTCCTGTTAAATGGTAATCTGCTTTCTGTCTCTATAAATTTACTTCTCCTGAATATTTGATATAAATGAAATCATACAGTATGTGGTCTCTTGTGTCTATTTGTTTCACTTTGGCATAATATTTTCAAGGTTCAGCCATGTCGCAGCAAGTATCAGTAATTCATTCCTTCGTATGGTCAAATAATATTACAGTTTGTGTGTGCATGTGTGTGTGTGCGTGTGTCTGACATTTCTTTTATTCATTTATCAGTTGATGGACATTTGGGTTATTTCAACTTTTTTGGCTATTATGAATAATAATGTTATGAACATTCATGTGCAACTTTCTGTTTGAGCACCAGTTTTCAATTCCCTTGGATATGTTCTAGAAGTAGAATCACTGGGTCATAGGATAATTCTCCTAATATATTGAGGAAACACCAAACTGTTTTCCATAGCAGCTGAA
>NW_007729288.1:17771-22041 GCF_000696425.1 Galeopterus variegatus | reverse complement strand
GATATTTGATTTAAACATATTTTTTCTATGCTGTGGGCTGTCTTTTCACTGTCTTGTTAGTGTCCCTTGATGGAAAAAATATATATAATTTTGATGAAATAAAATTTGTTTAGTTTTTTCTTTTGTTGCTTGTGCTTTTGATGTCATATTTAAAGATCAATGCAAATCCAAAGGTATAGAGATTTAACCTTATGTTTTCTTGTAAGATTTTACAGTTTAAACTATTACATTTAGGTCATTGATCCATTTTGAGTAAAGTTTTGCATGTAGTGGGAGGTAGGTATCCAGCTTCATTTTTTTTTTTTTTTTTGCATGTGAATTTCCAATTTTCCTAGCAGCATTTGTTGAAAAGACTATTTTTTTCTTATATTGAATGGATTTGGCATTCTTATTGCAAATCAATTTGCCATAGATGTGTGGGTTCGCTTCTGGACTCTCAGTTCTATTCCATTGACCCATATATCTATCTTTATCAAGTACCACATTGTTTTGATTACTAGTTTCATCATATGTTTGAAAATTGGGAAGTATGAGTCCTCCAACTTCATTATTCTTTTGAGATTGTTTTGGCTCCTTGGAGTTGCTGGCAATTCCATATGAATTTTAGGATCAGCTTGTCCATTTATGTAAAAGGGACAATTTTATTGAAATTTTAGATTAAATTGAGAAATTTGCCATCTTAACAACATTAAGTCTTATAATCTATTAACACTGGATGTTTTTCTATGTATTTAGGTTCTTTTCAATTTATTTTCTTAATTTTCAATTTTTTTTTTNATGTTTTTCTATGTATTTAGGTTCTTTTCAATTTATTTTCTTAATTTTCAATTTTTTTTTTTAATTGCACATGTTAATGGGGTATGCGGAATATACTATAAAGCAAATGCACTTCACTGGGCCTGGTTTTCCAAAGCCTTTCAGTTTCAAATATTGACCTTGCAAAGGACAGGAAATTTTCCTCAGGCTATAAAGTCTCTGGTGTAAGATAAAGATTTGTAACACAGCAAGGCTGCTGTTTCAAAGACAGACAAGTTACTGATTGATATGTGAAAATACTGAGAAACTACTGTAAGAAGGGAATGTTTGCTAAGATCAAGCTTTTGTCGGTAGTAACACTTAATTGCCTTAATGGAATGTCATCTGACTTGTTTTTACTAAATGTTACCAGCTTCTATTGTTAAACTTTAACCCCACCTATGTCCCTTCTTGTAACTTCCTGGGCTAAAGAATAAATGCAGGAAGACGGGGTTAGTTTCCCAAGGAAGGGATGCCTCTCACTTCAGGATTCTGGGGAATTTAACCACTTCGGGGCTTCTCACTGATCAGAAGAGATGGGCTTTGAGTAATCATTTCATCTCCATCACCCAGGGGTAGTGGGGTGACAAATCCATGGGGGGAAAAGCAATAGGGCTATAGTTTGTTGTTTCAATACATGCATATATTTTAAATGTCTTTCAACAATGTTTTCTTGTTTTCAGCGTACAAGTCAATTTTTGGTAATTTATTTCTGATTATATAGTCTTACGATTGTTTCCTCCTTTTTCTTTGTGTATCAGTTTTTGAGCTGAGTAAGAAAAACTCAGATACAAGTTACTATCATCTGAAAGAGAGGAATGAAAATGGGAATTATCATGGCAAGCTGGAAAATTTTACCAGCATATGGCCCAAAACAATTACTTTATTTTACTGTATTTGTCAAATGGGAAAATTTACACACCACTGGGTTAGAAATTCTATATATCTTTCCATATGGGAAGGGGACTCAACTGTCATAAAAGATCCTTGTATTTCATTTGGGAGAAAGAGGAAATTGCCAGCCTGAATCTATCACCACCCGTAATATGGGCTCATCTCAGCACGATGGTCATTTCTCTGTTGTGGACATATTTCTCTCTTGCCTTTCTTCTCCCTCATCTTTAATGCTTCTTCCAATTTACTCTTTAACATTGTTTCCTCACTCTTTTTGCCCTGCCTATCCTTTCTTTTGATGCATCTAAGATTAATAACTACCAACTGTTTAATCACACTGGTGACTGACAGTATTTTCATTCTTTAGAAGGATTGACTCCACAAAGTCCTTTGAACCTATTTTGAAGTAAACAGAGTAGAGAGGGACCCAAAAGATCTCCTCTCTAAGCTTTAGAGCTAAGTTATCAGCAAAACGGCTGTTGCTGGGAATCTCTTTTCCCACAACTTCCAGTTCCTGCACCTTCTCATCATTCAAGTCTGAACTCAAATGCCATGTCCTCAGAGAGACCAGCTGTGAGCACCAAGGGTTCTAAAATAAGGGGACGCAAGCCTGAGAGTGGAACTGGAAAGAGGGTTCCCCAGTCAGCACTGAGAAATAGGGGAGCAAGTACACATATGAAAATGAGTGTACACAAGGTGGGCAGGACTTAGTAACTGGGCTGTGGTTGCTGACTCCAGGTTGCGAGATGTCTGACCTAACCTGGAGCAAGCAGCCCCTTTAAGCCCCTGCAGAACATTTTTGCTTACTCTTACCCACAAGCAAGATGAGGTGCAAAGTGATGCAAAGTACTAGTGACAAGAAGGCTCCCAGGAGGAAGCGAGAGTTAGTATAAGGCAGCATATTAACAGAATGAGAGGGACAAAAACAACACATGATTATCTCAATTGATACAGAAAAAAGCATTTCACAAAATCCAGTAAGTTTCATGTTAAAAATCACTCAACAAATAAAAGAGAGAAGAGAAGAGATCTGCAATGGGATAAAGGGCATCTACAACACCCACAGCTAGCATTAAACTTAATGGTAAAGAACTGAAAGCATTTGCCCTAAAATCAGGAACAAGACTAGGATTCTGGCTCTCACCACTTTTATTCACCATTGTACTGAAAAATTCCACCCAAGGCAATTAGATGAGTAAAATAAATAAAGAAAATCTAAATTGGAAAGGAAGAAATAAAACTGTATTTGAAGATCATATGATATATAAAAATATACCAACAGATAGAAAGACCTAATAAATTTAACAAAGTTTTAACAAGATTGGCATGCAAAAATCAGTTATATTTCTATATACTTTCAGTGAACAATATGAAAATGAAACTAACAGAACAAATTAATATTGGTGTAATCCTATAAACTCAATACAGACTTTTTTTTTTCAGATTTCACTATTTTTCACTGATGTGCTTTATTCTGGTTCAGGAGGCATTTTCTTTACTATGTTTTCACTAGTTGTCACATCTCCTATAATCTGTGACAGTTTTTCAGTCTTTCTTTTGGTTTCATGACACTTTTAAGGAATAGTGTTAAGGAATATTGTAGAATGTCCCTCAATTTGGGTTTGTGTAATGGTTTTACATGCTTGGACTAAATTTATGGATTTGGAAAAAAACAGCATAGAAGAATAATGCCTTTCTCATCACATCATATCAAGAGATACATGCCATCTATATAAGTTATTACTTCGGTTAAAGTTGATCACTTGGTCAGGGTAAAGTCTGCCTGTTTTCTTCAATGAAAAATTTCTATTTTCGCTTTTCATACTCTACTCATTTAAAAATGAGTTATTAAGTCAAGCCTATATTCAAAGGGAAAAAAAATTAAGCTCCACCTCTGAGAGGGTAGAGTATCAAGCGTTTTGTGAACACGTATTAAAACAAGCACTGTAAATATGCTAATCAACTTATAAAAACATATCTAACTGCTAAATCATAGCCTTGTGAGAAACAAACTTACCAATTATATTATACCGTTTGTCCTTAACGTTGCAGTATTTAGACAAAATACTGCCCCAGAGTGATATAGGCCAACTACTTTTTTCCCCATTTCCTTCAGTGATGTTATGTCATACATTCGTAATATAGTTAATACATCCATTTGTCTATTCTCCATTCTATCCTGAGTTCACTTGGTATCTTGGCTTATTTTTTTTTTATTTTATTTTTTAAAGTTCATACAGTAAATGTCATACTTTCTCGTATACAGTTCTATGGGTTTTAAAAAATACATAGTCGTGGATCAACTGCCAACATATCATACAGTTTGAACATAAGACAGGACGTGCTCAGTTTCCCTGGATTCAGGCTTCATGATACACCTCTGCGTTTCAAGCCACTCCCCAATGAATGTTTCACAATTTGCTTATTCATTTACTTGTTCAAGGTAATCTGGGATGGGTTATTTCTAGTTTAGAATGTTTGCTAGTAAAGTTGATACAGACATTCGAATACAGGGTTTTTGCTTGTTTGTTTTGGTTTTTGTGTGTGTGTATGAAGATAAATTTTAAATTAATTTGGATAT
>NW_007729288.1:15908-16804 GCF_000696425.1 Galeopterus variegatus | reverse complement strand
TAATCTGGGATGGGTTATTTCTAGTTTAGAATGTTTGCTAGTAAAGTTGATACAGACATTCGAATACAGGGTTTTTGCTTGTTTGTTTTGGTTTTTGTGTGTGTGTATGAAGATAAATTTTAAATTAATTTGGATATATCTTTCTATTTTTAAATTTTTATTTGGTTTCTTTCACCAGCATTTCATACTTTTAAGCATATATGTCCTGCATACATTTTATTAGATTATACAAAGTATTCTATTTTATCTGTTTCTATTGT
The DNA here is from genome assembly GCF_000696425.1 of Galeopterus variegatus. Taxonomy (NCBI): domain Eukaryota; kingdom Metazoa; phylum Chordata; class Mammalia; order Dermoptera; family Cynocephalidae; genus Galeopterus; species Galeopterus variegatus. Next base: position 16,544 of record NW_007729288.1, on the reverse strand, counting down.
TGATTACTTTAAGTTTAAATTCCACTTGTTTACTAATGCTATAAATAAATAAGATTGACTTTTGTATGTTTATCTTGTATACTGTGGACTTGATAAACTCACCTTTTCATTATAGGGACTTTTTGTAGATTATATTGGATTTTCATTTATGAATTAACTATGTCTGCTTTTATGCTACAACATCAGAGATGAGGAGTGGGAGAGAGTGTATGTGGCCCTCAAAGCCCAACGTATTATCCAGGCTTTCACATAAATAGTTTTCTTATTTTTGATTTACTGGTGTTAAATTTATTTCTTAGACTACCTGTACCAGTTTTGGTATTTAGGTAATGCTGGACTCATAAAATAAGCTGGCATGTGTTCTCTCCTGTTCTATTATCTGGAAGTGATATATTATTTCTTCTTTAAATGTTTGGTAGAATTCACTAGTGAAAATGTCTGGACCTGGGGTTTTCTCCTATGTAGGATTTTAAATTAAAAAACTCAATTTCCTTTACAGATATCAGACTTTTCTGATTATCTATTTCTTTTTGAGTTAGTTTTTCAGTCATGTTTTTCAAGAAATTGCATTTCATCTAAGTTCCCAAATTTGTGGACATACAGTTGGCTATGATATATTTTTATTTTTCTTTTAAT
>NW_007729288.1:14582-15884 GCF_000696425.1 Galeopterus variegatus | reverse complement strand
TCTAATATTTATTGTATTTATTTTTTCTTTGATTTTGGTTTAATTCTTTTTCTTTTTTTAGTTTCTTAAGGTAAAAACTGAGGTAACTGATTTAATTCTGTTTTACTAAAATGAGCAGTTAATGATATACATTTTCCTTTAAGTTTATCAGCTATATCTGACAATTTTGAAATGTTTTCTTTTCATTTTTGCTTAGTTAAAAAATACTTTTTAAATTTCCCTCAGTCCTCATCATTCATACAAGGTTTTGTTTTGTGTTGTTTCTTAAGGGGTATTTCTGTATTTCCAGGTATTTCTGCCAATTATTCAAGGTTTTTTTCTATTACTGAGTTTTAGTTTAATTATGTTATGATCAGAGAACATACTTAGCATAAATTCTATTCTTTTAAATTTGTTAAGATTTGTTTTATGGCACATTTTAACGAAAGTCTGTGTGCTCTGGTTAATAACACGTATTCTGATTCTGTTGGGTTGAATTTTCTATAACTTTTAATTAGATCAAGCTGGTCAATAGTGTTGTTCAGGTCACTATCCTTACTGATTTACTTCTTATTTGTTCTATGAGTTATTGAGAGAGGATTGTTAATTCCTACAACTGTAATTGTGAATGTATCTATTTCCCCTTTCAGAGCTATTAGTTTTTACCTCATTTATTTTGTATCTCTATTGTTAGGTGCATGCATATTTATGGTTACTATGTTTGCTTAGAGAATTTATTCCTTTATAATTATGTAATATTTTTCTGATTATATTCCTGTTCTGAAGCTACTTTGTCTAAAATTTATATACCTATTCTGTTTTGTTTAGTGTCTTTATGGCATATCTTTCTTATCCTCTTAATTCATGTCTTTATATTTAAAATAGGTTACTTAAAAATAGCATGTAGTTCCAAGGGGTTTACCTCCGTGTTTTAAGGTTACAGATTTTGTTGTCCTTCCCCTGCAAATTAAGGCTTCCCCCCTCTCCCACCCCCTGCAGGAGAGAGAGGGGAAAGGAGTCTTGGCTGAATTTCAAAAGTGGCTGCCTTTCCCCTCCCCCAGCCAGTACTACAAGAGCAGGTTTTTCAGTACTCTTCCTGATTTTCCTGATTTTAAAGTTTGTGGAGGAAAAAGCCTACAGGAAGGTACAAGTCAGGGGCTTCATATTTTCATGCTAGTGCACATTCAGCTTTATAAAAGTATAGCTGGATCTTTTTACTAGCTTATATAGTTTCCAATGACATCTACCCTGGTGCACTAACACTTGGGTATTGTTGCTCCCTGCAGATACCTGTCACTCCTAAGATTCCAGATTAGTTCTTTA
>NW_007729288.1:12300-13858 GCF_000696425.1 Galeopterus variegatus | reverse complement strand
CAGCTTTATAAAAGTATAGCTGGATCTTTTTACTAGCTTATATAGTTTCCAATGACATCTACTCTGGTGCACTAACACTTGGGTATTGTTGCTCCCTGCAGATACCTGTCACTCCTAAGATTCCAGATTAGTTCTTTGACCTATGTATTAGTTTTCCATATGACTGCTGTAACAAATCACAGAAAACTTAGTGGCTTAAATAACACACATCTATTATTTTATAACTCTGTATGTCAGATGAATGACATGAATCTGTCTAACATGAATGTTCCTGGGTTAAAATAAAGGCACTACTTATGTCTCTTACATCTCAATAGGCTCTGGGTAGGATTTGTTTCCTCACCTTTTCCATCTTCTAGAGGATACTCACATTCTTTGACTCACAACCCCTGTCTTTCATCTTCAAATTTAGCAAAGGTAAGCTGAGTTCTTCTCGTCACATCACTCTTCTGCCTCTGCTTTGCATTAAGGGCTTTTGTGCTTACAGTGAACCAATCTACATAATTTTGGATAATATTCCATTTTAAGGTCAGCAAATTGGCAACCTCAATTTTACTGTGACCTTAATTCCCTTTTCCATGTAACATATCATAATGATCACAGGTTCTGGGGTTAGGATGTGAATGTCTTTGTAGGTACCATTTTTTTGCCTACCACAGTTTGACCTCTGGCTCTCAAAGATTCATGTCCATCCCACATGTAAAGTTCTTCCATCCCTTTCCAAGGTCTTCAAAATTCTCAACCTTTTACACCCTATGAACTCAGGTCTCTAATTGGCTTAAGAAAATTTTTCATCATGTATATTTCACCTTTTATTAAATTAATGTTAAGAGTGAAGTGATGCTCTTTGTAAGATTCTACATCCCTCCAGTGAAACTGGAACTTTCAAACCATTTTTTTTGGACAGAAATAAAATATAAATTAAGGTGTAGTAATAACTAACAATGAATTTATATATAAAAAAGCAATCGGCTTAAAATACTGGTAAATAATGGTAAATAATATACTGATTACATTCTACTCTTTGTAACATTTTCATGTTATAACATTGTATATTTTGCTATGAAGTATATCTGTTTCCTACATAGCTAGTGAGTTTACTGACATCATAAGATTCCCTTTTTTATATGTCAGTTTCATCAGATGTGAGGGAGGATAAGATACTGAAAAGTGTATATAAGATATCAAATAACTAAATACTTCTAATACATGCCTCTGCAGAAGTATGTAGCTAAGTATCCAAATATTTATCAAAATATTTATGCTTTATTTAGATACTTGGAGTTATGATCAAATTATCAGATAATACATTCCATGCAGCATTTAGATAATTATTTAGGTAATAGCAGGTTGCACAACAGGTCATCTTCATATTTGTCAGTCAACACATAAGATGTTCACAGAACATTACCAAACACTTCAAAGTACATACAGAAAAGGATATGCTGTCTGCCCTACCCCAAGGAATTTCAAGCATTAAGACAGACAAGAAAAAAATCATACTTAAAGACAATGAAGTATTGTAATCATGACTTACATAAATTGAAAGGAAATAGAA
>NW_007729288.1:9627-11503 GCF_000696425.1 Galeopterus variegatus | reverse complement strand
GGTTTCAGTCTTTGTTTGCTAGATATGCTAAAAAGACAATCAGTCTCATTTTGCCCTACATACCCTAAACTGCAAGAATCGTAGAACCAAATTTTACCTGGACAGAACAAGCAGTACCATGTAGGGAAGGCCATTTATACCATATGTTTTCTTTATAATTTGCACTTTATAAAGTATCTTGTCACCATGATATATGATGTGACAATAATATATGTTTCTGTTTGACATCCCGTCGAACACTATGCTCAAGGAAAAAGTTTTCTGCTCAAAGCAGTCAAAATAATAATTTCATAATCTGGGAACTCTCTGTGGATACATTACAAAGCAGAAACTTGCTTTATTTTATCTCAAGTTATCAATTTTTTCTTGGATTATCCTCAGAAGGCAAAAGATTATAATACATTAACAGAAACCCAGAAAAGATAAACAATTCCTGCCTGCTTCTTTTCTGACTGATAGTCAGTGCTTGATTTGGTTAAGAACTGCAACCCCTATATCATAATGAAACGATTAAGATACACTGTAATTCTTATATACAATGGTCAACCAGAACTGGTCTTTGGTTCACGTCGGTCTTGAATTTCCCCACAACAAAGATTCTCTGTACCAGTTATGTGCTCCTTCCATCCAAAGACAGCATGTGGAACCCACTTTCTTTGTGATGTATCGCAGGATTTTATGAGCCCCCTCACACAGGAGAAAACGAGCACAGGTTTTGTCATCTGATACCTCTCCTCTTGTTGGGCTATGCCCGGGCCGCCAGCCATTTTGGGAAAGTACCTCAGCCATTTTAAACTTGCTTCGGGCTGATTCTGGGAAACCAAAACCTAAGCGGAGAACTCAAAACTTAAAAGAACTAACTTCCGGGGTACGGTGACTCTGCACTTTTTTCCCGCCTGCCCTGTCCTCACCCCTCCTCCCGGGTAGCAGTGTGTCAACTCCCTATTGGATAAGAGCTCCCCCGCCCCTGGTACCTTATAAAAACCCCTGCTTGCTGTAATAAACAGAGTTCCGGCTTTGACCGCTCTCCTGGCTCGGTGTTCTTTCTTTGTCCCCGGGGCCGAAGCGCAGAGGGGATCGGGCCTGCGACACTCATCATCCCGCTCAGCCCCACAAGAGGTTACCGCCGGCTGGTCTGGGGTCCCTTCCCGCCCTGTGTTGTTGGTCCCTGGTGGCGAGGAACCAACATCCTCTCCCAGTGGATTTATGCTAACTGGTCGCTTCCAAGCACTTCTTTCCAGGGCAGGACTTTAGCAGGGGCACATTTAATTAAAATAAGAATGAATTAAGGCTCAGATGAAATTCTATGCATTATGCAGTGTTACTCTGTTTTTTTTGTTTTTGTCTTTGTTTACTCCAGTATATTCTCATATATACTCCAAGCATTAATGTCAAAGTACAATGTCTAGTATAATTGATGACATATAGTACAGCCCTAAAGTGAAAAGTACCTGCAGAAAACATCTATTGTGATATATTTCTGTCAATACAGTAATCACTTTTCTGTATTTATTTGATCATTCACCCTGTGTGTTTGCCAATAAGTATGGTGCTAACACTTTGGAAGTTTCCCAGTTCTACTGAACAATTAAAATAGCATAAAAATTGCAAAACTTGTTGCAGGATAACCATAGATCCTTTATATACTCTGTAGTTATCTAAGCAGTTTTTAAAATCCGTTTCAAGTTTTGGGGTTTGTGGCTCACTTCTAAAATTATTAAATTTGAAATATTATTTACATAATTTACGTATTCAAACATTATTTATGAAACTTTAAAAATTGCTACATAGTTACAGTTTGAATTTTTAATCTTTTACTGAATCAAATTCTTTTTTTTTCTTTTTTTTTTTTTTTTTTTTTTTTTTTTTTTTTTTT
>NW_007729288.1:7234-8651 GCF_000696425.1 Galeopterus variegatus | reverse complement strand
CCACCAGGCCGGCCCCTGAATCAAATTCTTTTTTCCTTCAATACTCTCTGGATGCTTTAGGTAAAATTTTTGAGCCATGCAGCTGTCCTTTCTAGCACAACAATCTTTTAATTAATGTTTTTAAATTAGCTTTTGTATCCTCTTACCCTTAGCATCATTAAAAATATTTTGTTATTTGCTTATTAGGTAAATTTCAACAAGTGACTTTTTGATTGCGCTAAATTATTTTATGATGCTTATACCAACTACAATATTGCAGATATGGTTCTGACTACCTGACAATACCCAGCAAAGAACAAGGAATAGCTGCATAGAAAAAGGCAATAATAGACTGGAAGAAGTTAAGAAAGAACACAAGATAAATAGATGTTGATGTATTAAAGCATAATACAGTTACTATGGTATGATCAATATATGGTATATAGATACGTATGTATGGATAGATAGCTTATAGGACATCTTGATAATTGCTTCCTAAAATGATTAAAAATAGTTGTAGAAACTTTATATTACAGATGTTCTGGCATGTGTTGAATGTTCAGGAAAATGTAAAAGACCCTCTTATTGTGTAATCCTATCCACATCAGTTAATCAGAGTTTGATGTTTACAAAATAAGAGTTCAAGTAGATAGATTATACTAACCTGATTGCTAGATTGCTAGGAATGAAAACATCAGTTCAGTTTACTGAGTATTGTATTTGCTGATACAGATATTCTCACTAACTAAATTATTGGCTGGAGTTATAGTAAGCAAGGCGCTTTTTTTAAAAAAAATGAACCAAATGGAAATTTCATTTATTTATTTTTTTTCTTTTGTAGCTCAGAATGTGACTTTGTTTGGTATATTTTTTACAGAGTTAAAATCAGATCATTAGGATGAGCCCTAACTCAATATGACTGGTATTCTTATGAAAAAGGAAATTTAGACACCGAGCACACACAGATACACACCATCATGTGAAGGACAAGGCAGAGATCGGGGTGTTGCTTCTTCAAGTCAAGGGATGCCAAAGATCGCCACCAAATCACTGGAAGCTAGAGGAGAGGCATGGAATAGATTCTCCCTTGAGCTTTCTGAAGAAACCAACACTGTTGACACCCTGATCTCAGACTTCTAAGCTTCAGAAGTGTGACAATAAATTTCTGTTGTTTAAACACCCAGTTTGTGTTACTTCATTACAGCAGCCTTAGGAAATTAATACACTCATTAAATATCTGCACAATTCAATTAAGAAAAAATAATCTTTACAACAACTCTATAAAAGAAAATTATAGAAAACATCTATAATTGTTTTTTGAATCTGTAAAATCATTTTTTAAAATTGGAATATAGTTGATTGTATATATCTGTGGGGTACAGCATTGAGGTAAGTGAGGCACTTTGGAGGTTCTAATAGCTTAAAAGTGACATTTTTA
>NW_007729288.1:4904-6528 GCF_000696425.1 Galeopterus variegatus | reverse complement strand
TACAGCATTGAGGTAAGTGAGGCACTTTGGAGGTTCTAATAGCTTAAAAGTGACATTTTTAGTATTCTCATATAATTTCCAAAATTTTCTAATGTACACATTTGCAAAACTCAGGGAAGATCTTAATCATTGGTTTCTACAAATTATAATTATATATTATAATCAAATGTGTATAAATATTAAAGAATGTGACTATCTTTATCGTGTGACAGAACTAATTGCCTAGTGAATTTGTGTCGCTCTAGGAATTTAAATAATTAGCAACTTATGTAAATAATCATATATTTCATAAACATAGTGATATGGCAATAGTAAAGGATTATATTTACATTGATATAGTATTTCTTTATGAAAATGGGAGAAGTGCTTTCTTTTGGGATATGGCAGGGTTTTAGTTAACTTGTAACTTCTTAGAGGAGTAGCTGGCTGATTTATTAATTAGTTAAGTTAGTTTAACAAGCTGACCTGTTTACATTGGATCTGTAAATATTGCATGAGATGAAGCATTAATTGGATCTTTTGATTGTGAAGGCTGAAAAAAAGGGCTTCTTGGTGGAGTTTTACACCTTTTCTCGCATTAGTCAGTTGAACCTTATTCAATAAAAGGTCATTGGCTTAAAATAACTTCTGAACTTATTTTGAGTTTACTTCCTAAGCATCATTTTATGTTCCTGTGCCTACTACCAGAAATTTGCTAATCAGTAATAAAACTGATGCCTACTGAAGACTCATGTTTTTTTAGTTTTGATAAAATGAAAGAAAAAAGTAGTATCAGAATGTTTCATTGGGAAATATTTCTGTTTAAGTAATTGGAAATATAGGTAACAAAGGACATTATTTGCCCAGGTTTTTGTCACATGAAAAATAAATTAAAAATTTTACCTCGTGTATAAACTGATTTTGTTCAATGCATAGCATAGAAGAATTCAGAATAATCTTATAGAAAGGACGTTACAAAATCTGTCACTAAATTTTAATAAATCCCACATTTTAAACTTTGAATGTATGATGCAAATAAATGCTAATTAGGTACACTACTACTTTACTGCATCTCAGTGAATTGATTTCAAAATCAGTGAAGCAAAAACTATATTTTTAATTATGTGTTTCTCTGTGTATACAATATTGTCTTACAAAAATAATGGTATGTCTTACTTTTCTAACAGTAAATAGAAACAATAATTTGCTTGAAGCTTATTAGTATAGATTATAACCCTAAAATTAGATACATTTTTTCCTTAACTACTTAGAAAGGTGTATTTTTAGGATGCAAATAAGACATAGAGAGCATTTTTCCTCCTGTTTTCAAAATGGATCTTGAAACACTTATGAGGCAGCTCAGATGTCTAAATGCTATTTGGCAAACATTAAAATGCCATCTCAGACCTTGTTTAGACATTATTGATTTTATATTACAAGTAGATGAAAGGTCCGCTTGGGGAATACTGCTGTATAATTGCTGCAATGACCTGGCCATCTAATACTACCTAGGGCAAAAGCTGTTTGATCAAAATCAATGTAAAATATGCATTTATCCTCCTGAAACTTCTAGGGTGTGGCTGAGAGGAGGGGCAAAACACCAAATGAAGAGCAATATTTAATAATGTGACATCAGAAGGAAAAG
>NW_007729288.1:2205-3201 GCF_000696425.1 Galeopterus variegatus | reverse complement strand
GCAGCTGACATCTGACAGTAATGCCAGCAATGTCTTTGTTCTAGAGGATGTTATTCAATTCCATGTTCTGTGTCACCTCCGATTGATCAGTCCCAACTGGAAAGAGTCAGATATGTATAAAAACAATATTCTGGTGTTATGTTTTCTAGCAAGAACACAACTTACCTTTTTAACTAACTCTAGTAGAATTTCATTTTAATAACTTGCTATATCCTTGCTAGCAGAATACCATAATTTCTAGTAACCATAGCTTCCATCTCTAATATTTTTCCCACCCTGCCATGAATGCAATGATATCAAACTTACCCAGTTCAACATTATATATGGAAGAGATTCTGGGCAGAATGATCATCTGTAGTGAAATCTCTGGTATCCCAAGGATGTAAATAAGGTAAACACTAATCTGCAGTATGTCATGTAATTCAAGCAATTAGAAATTTCTTATCTGAGTTGGAAGCAGGAAGAAAAAAATTTTCTTGGGACCTTTCGAGGCATCAAAACTCTCACTTTCAGCCACACCCCTCTACTTCTACCTCTGCACTCTAGTATCTTTCTACTTAAAGCACATATCTGTAGCCTACACCCACATCAACAGCTCTTATACCTGCTGGTTGAGAACCTAAGAATTCATTCATTCTTTAGTTCACCCATTTAAGAAATATCAAACACATTTCTCAGCCAGGCATTCTTCTAGAAATCGAGCAAGATGAATGTAGTTGTTGCTTTTAAAACTTAAAATCTGACAGAACTCTGGTACCACATAGGCACTATCGTATCTATTGAAATTATTGGTTCTAAAGAAGCAAGAATGAGAAACCATCTCCTACCTTTGAAATGCACTGGGACTTTCTACCTGGCACATCTGGAGAAACCCAAGCCTCATCAACTAAGGAAAGGCATTTAGGGATGGAGGAGGGGGAAGTATCTTCCATGTCAGAGGATTACCGCTAGGATCATTCTCATCAGAGAGACCCCACATGCATTTATAGTGTAGTC
>NW_007729288.1:0-1393 GCF_000696425.1 Galeopterus variegatus | reverse complement strand
CTGGAAAATGCACTATTTTTCATTCATTTCTGAAGGATACCCTTGATGGGTATAATATTCTCAGCTGGCAGCTTTTCTCATTTAGTGTTTTGAATATATGATCCCATTCTCTTCTAATGTGAAGAGTTTCTGTTGAGAAGTCTGCTGTTAGTTTGATAAGGGCTCCCTAATAGGTGAATTAATCCTTTTCTATTGCTTCTAAGATTCTCTCTTTGATTTTTTAAAATTAATTAATTTGTTTTATTATGAATATTCATGAGATACGATGCTGATTGTCACCACTTGTGGCATGATATGAGGGCCAGATTCATACCAGCAGCATACCCACCACCAGAAATTGCTTTTGTACCCCTCGTCCCCCACCCCATTCTCCCCACCTCCAACCACCTCTGCCTCCCCCTTTCCGCCTGACTCCATTGTGTAGCCCAAGGAATGTTCTCTCCCTCTGCAAGTTCAATGAACGACTGTGGTCTTTCTTTCCTTCCTTCTTTCTCTCTTAGCTCCCACTATGAGTGAGCACATGTGGTATTTATCCCTCTGTGCTTTGCTTACTTCACTCAACATAAGTTTCTCCAGGTTCATCCATTGTTGCAAATGGGAGTATTTCATTCTTTTTTATGGTAGAGTAGTATTCCATGGTGGATATATACCACAGTTTACTTATCCAATCATCTATTGATGGACATTTAGGTTGGTTCCATATCTTGGGTATTGTGCAATAAACATGGAAGTGCAGGTATCTCTTCGACATGATGATTTCCATTCCTCTGGATATATACCCAGAAGAGGGATTGCTGGATCATATGGAAGACCTAGCTGTAGGTGTTTGAGAAACCTCCGTACTGTTTTCTATAGTGGTTGTACTAATTTATAGTCCCACCAACAGTGCAGGAGCAGTCCCTTCTCTCCCATCCTCTCCAGACTAAAGTAAAATTCCTCATCATAGTTTATGAGTATTTTGACTACCTCTCAGATAGTATATTTTTCTTACACGGGAAATCTAAGCATTTTTCTTTTCCTTCTTAGGGCGTCCTCAAATGTTATTCTCTCTTCCTGAAAGAATATTCTCTACTTTTCTTTCCATGCTCATCACACTTCAGGTCTTGACTTAAAAGTCATCTCCTGAGAAATGCCTTCTCTGATAACTTATCTAAGTAGAATCACTCTCTCACTCTCTGTCTTAACACTTATTGCAAGTTTTTAATTATGTGTATTTTTTATTTACTTGTTTGCTATCTGACCCTTCTACTAGAATCTAAGCCCTGTGAAGTCAGCAAAAGTGTTTGATTTATTCACAATTGATTACCCAGAAGCAAATACAATGCTGAATGATAAGTACTCACAAATTCTGTTGGATAAATTGATTTTATTAAGAAATTGGGGTACAGGTGAT
>NW_007729287.1:246992-248194 GCF_000696425.1 Galeopterus variegatus | reverse complement strand
GGGGGCCGAGGACCCCCAGAAGCCTGCGGCTCCGCGGCAGCTGCGGGCGCCGCCATCTTTCCTCTGGCTCCGCCCCCTCCCCGCGTGTGTCTCGAGAGACTTCCGCGGCGTTCGGGCCCGCGCGAGACTAGGACGGACTCGGCCCGAAAGGGGCCGGCGGACGCTGGAGCCAGCCTTTCGCGTCCGAGCCGGCTGGGGACCCGNTTGTTAAATATGTAGTTATTAACAATGTTTTTTGTTATTAAAAAAACCTACTTATAATTTATCCATTATTGTTCCAATGTAATCAATTTTCTATTTCATCACTCTTCTCTCTTATTACCACTCCTGCATGTCTTACTCATACTAATATGCAAATAATAAAACTAGTTTTAATGCAAATATTAGGACTTCAGATAGCACGCAGGTACCTTAACCTAAATACCTCAGTTTGTGAGATGGAAATACAGAAAGCCTGAACTTGGAAAGCATGGTATCCAAGACAAATTTGAAGCCCTGTTTTCTGTAGATGCAAAAGCCCTAGGAACATATGGATGACAAGCCTTAAGGATGACAGAGTCAAAAGTAGGAAGGATCTTAGACTTTCACTATTCTGCTGTTAATCCCCCCTCCTGCCATTGCTATCCCAATTATCTAATTCAGGAGTGGGTAANTTAAAAAATATATAAAACAAACAAAACTAAATTCGAAGATAAGTAAAATACTTAATGTTGATTATAGTAAATAAATTAGTTTTAGGTCACTTATTACATTTTCGTACATGTGCACTTTATAGTACATGAAGTGCCTTTTGTAATTAATGTGTGCCACATACTTATGCCCATTTAATAGACCTAGGAATAGTATTTTAAATTAGTATGGACTTTTAGGGTAGTTGTATTTTTTGTATTTATGACATTGAGGTTAGACCAGTGATTTACTTGAATGCTGAATCCTAGTATAGGAATATCATCCCATATTTTAACGTTGCTCATCTATGGGAAAATATAATCAATTTTATGTTTTCCAGAAATTGTTAGTGATGAGAAACTTAAAAATAATTTTCCTGAATTTTCACTTTATATGTAAAATGAATTCATTTACTATTGGATTAAAAAGGATTCTCCTTCAATGTGCCTTTAAATTTTAGCTTTAGCAACTTTTGTTAAATATGTAGTTATTAACAATGTTTTTTGTTATTAAAAAAACCTACTTATAATTTA
>NW_007729287.1:245385-246281 GCF_000696425.1 Galeopterus variegatus | reverse complement strand
GGCTATCCCTTTCAGAATGAGGGCTTTAAGACATTAAATGGTTAATCACTAGCCAACTAAGACCTCAGTCCACTTTTTGTTTGCTTTGCTATGGAGAAAATTAAACAAGGTGATGTTACGGAAAGGGAGTTTAGATAGAAAAGACATCTGGGGTGAAATTTAAGACCAGATTGATAAAATGAAGCCTACAGTGCAGAAATTGGGGAAGAAACCATTCCAGGCAGAGGCAACAGTGAATGCAAAGGCCCTAAAATGAGAATAAGCTTGGTAGGTTCAAGGATTGGTACATGTGGCTAAAGTGTGGTTGGGGAATGGTCAGGGAACAGGAATGGAGGAGAGGAAGATGAGGCCTAGTTAGCAAGAGTATCAGCATAGTGGCCATGTAAGGCCATGGTGAAGGGTGTGACTTTTATTCTAAGTGCGATGGGAAACTATCAGGCTTTCAGCAAGTGACTGATGTCTGATTTACTATTTAAAAAACTCACTACAGCTATTATATGGAAAGTCCCCAGGCCAGTAACAAGTAGAAGGAAACCAGTTAGGAAGTTATTGTAATCTAGGCAAGAGGTGATAACAGTTTGGATTGGGGAGGCACAAGTAGAGTGAACAGATTAGAGATTTGGTGGTAGACAAGACTTGCTAATGGATTTGCTATGAGAAGAGAGAGAGGAATCAAGGAAAACTACAATCTTGGCCCCAGCATCTGGATGCACAAAGGTGCTGACTACTCAATTGGCAAAGAAGTGACTACAGTGTGAGGGAAAGTCAGAGGTTAAGATGAAGCAGAAGTAAAATTTCTAAAGTGTTCCATATTAAGGAGGTACGCAGAATATAGTTTCCTTTTTTTTTTTTTTAAAGATGACCAGTAAGGGGATCTTAACCCTTGACTTGGTGTT
>NW_007729287.1:235390-244770 GCF_000696425.1 Galeopterus variegatus | reverse complement strand
CTCTCCCAAGTGAGCTACGGGCCTGCCCTTATAGTTTTCTTTTTTGTGTGAACTATTTTTTAAAAATATTTCAGACACCCAAAAAATTATAGAAAGCAACAACAAACTCACTATGCACCTTAAGAAATGTTACAAATTCAGTTGAAGTCCCTCTCAATCCCAGAACCATTATCCTAAATTTGATGTTTATCATTCCTGTGCATGTTTTCATATTTATATAAATATGTATGTAAACATATATATCCATAGACAATATAGAGCATTGTTTTTTCATGTTTTTAAACCTTACATAAATGGTACAGTTGATGTATTCTGTAATTTTTTTCCCCAGACATTATTTTTCAGATTTATTCAGGATGATTCAAGCAGCTGTAATTTTATAGCTTGTACTATTCCACTGTGTGATTATCACAATTTATTCTGATGACGGACAATTAGATTTTGTACTAGTCTAACAAAGAGACCCACAAATGTGTGATGTCTTAAATAAGACATTCATTTCTCGCCCTCATAACAGTCTCATGATGTTCCTCATCTGCAAGTGGCTCTCTGTCACAGGGTGATTCAGGGAGTCAACTATCTTCCATTTTGTGCTCTCCTCCATTAGGACCCCATTATTGTGTGCATCCACCTGGAGGAAGGCAAAAGCAAGCATGGAGACACTCACTCACCAAATTCTAGCCTGGAAGTGAGTGACAAATCACTTCCACTCACATTCCACAGAAAAGAAGTGAAGGGGTACTTCACTAGAGAGGGGGGTAAGGGGAGGCAATTGGGAAATGTAGTCTAGCCATTTGTCCTACAATCCTATAACTTTGGAAGGTGAGAGCAGATTTTGGTGGACTGCTAATAGTCTCTGATACACATTTCCAGTATCTCCCTATTGTAAACTGTACTGCAATAATCATCTTGTTTTATGTCTCTTGGAACACCCAGGCGAGAGGAATTTCTCTGTACATACCTAGGAGTGAAACTGCTGAGTCATAGGGTATATCTTCAACTTTCCTAGATATTGCCAAATCATTTTCAAAGTGACTACACCAATTTACATTTCAAACTGTGCAAGAGAGTTTGCACTGCTCCACAACCTAGATATACCTGATATTGTCAAACTTAGTTTGTTATTCTAATGAATTTTTTACAAAAACTTAAAAACTCAATAGTGTGATTAGGATAGTCTATACTGAGTCTTGCTGATCCCTGGCCTTGAGAAGGAAAAAGAATAGTAGTACCTGCAAGGGCCTCGCATAAGACTGGGCAAGTTTCCCATACCACTTCACTTTAATCTCAAATGATTCATTTTAACCAGCAGATTTCAGGAACTAAAGAACTACTGGGACAACTGCATTTGGAACTTATTTCAAACTCATCCCCATGTCTAGCCATCTTATTACCCCCATAGTGTCAGGAGTCATGTAGCAGATCGGAGTCAAAGAATAACTGGAAACATTTTAACCGAGAGTCATTTATTTCTTTTGTCATTGCCAAACATCCCCCCAATCTTACTCACCAGAAATTAACATAGCTTCTTTATTTCTCCTCCCTGACAATCCTTTACTGAAAGGGCTTTAAGGGCACAACTGCCAATGAAAATGTAGAGTGGATACACCACATCCTTCACTTGTTTCAAAACTACCTATTCTGGCAGTATACAATTCAGGTTTCAATGCTCCCTTGTCTGAAAGTGGTCTTCACAAAAGCCCACATTTTAAAGCTATTTGGAGGAGCACAGAGAACAGAAAGTTAAAGAGTAGTAATAGCCTTTCAGAATTTGAAAAGGTAGTATTTGTCCATGTCAGGGTTAAATTTTTATGTGACATATGCCACAAAAATGCAAGGATATATAAGACCAATATTTATGCAAAAGGTGAAAGAGAATCCAGAAACACGACAACAAAGCTGCTCTAACCAATACTCCAGAGAAAGCCACCCTCAAAGAGAAATAGTCCATTAAACATTACCAGGTAGGCAAGAGATACAAAAAAAAATTGTTTTCTTTTCAGCTCCAGATAAATATCTACATCTGGTGTCAAGGTCTCAGGATATAAAGAGGATAGAACTTCATATATAAAAGAGGATAGAAGGACAATATTCTCAGAAAATTCAGAGACAGGGGTTGGCTAAAGGGGTGGGTAAGGACTTAGTGGGGTGTAGACTAACAACTGAGGTAAAGTCCAGGGGAGAAGGAATGCGCATTTTGATTTCCAATCTTACCAGAAGCACTCGATAAGGATACTGGATAGGATACTTTGTCAAAATATTAGGTGCAATGTGATATTTCTCTATCTTAAAAACCAAAGGAGCTTCAGGAGGGCACTGATCATAGCAACAGATGAGGCCACAGGCCCCAGGAAAGTTGGGGCAGTATTTATTGCTGCTTCTACTTTTTCTTTCCAGTCATTTTAATGTTTGGGACACATTACTCCTAAGTCTGCTTTCCATGCCTGTGGGGCTAGTTAATCACTGCTACTTGGTACAAACAAAATATCTTCCAGTATAACCAGTGTATGGAGGTTCTAGCTCTTTTATTCTAAGTCCATTTTCTTATTTTCAATCCTAAACCCATATTGAGAGGACAAACAGCCTCCATAAAGTTTGTTTCCCAAGGAGACAGGGTAACTTTATTACATGAGTGACAACAGTTCTAGCTTTCTAGGCTTGTAATATCACAAATACAAAATGATAAATCGGTTATGGTTTTAAAAAATTAGTTTGGAATCATTTTATAAGCTAGATGACAGCATGACTACTAAATCAATGGAGCTTCTAAGAACATTCTATACCCCAGGAAGGAAAGGACAACCAAACAGTTTTCTCAGTCTTGTACAGGGCAAGACGGGCCTAGAGTTGGCCTTAAGAGGGAGCTCTTTGGGCAAGATAAGAGAAAAACAAGAGGACTCCAATGAGGAATAGCAAGAACACCTACTAAAAGGGGGTGGGGAGGGGGATGAAAGTGAATAAGTAGGGAAGACAGTGAAATTTACACAGGTGAAAGGAGCTGAGAAAGTTACAGCCTTACACAAACAGCTGGAAGAATCTTCATTCAGCCCCATGACTCAGTCCTCCCAGCATAGGTCCCCATGACACCAGCATCTCATCCACTCTCCTAGGAGCACTTTTCACACTGACTGCCTATTTCCTTCCTCGTTTATGATTAGTCTTTGGGGGCTTTACTTTCTGGAACTGTGCTGGCACTGGCTCTTGCTCTGGTTCCATACAGGAGGTAGACACTACCAATTCCTCATTATTCCTCCTCTGATCCTTCCCTACTCTAAGACTCAGCTCTGTCTCAGGAAGCTCAATGCCAGGCTGCCGCCGCCTTCTTAGGGACCTTCTGCCCCTGTGCTGCTGCCTCCGCTTTTCTTCTTCTTGCTGCCGCTGCTTTATCTTCATCAGCTTTTCAAAGCTTTTGGTTGTTGTTGGGTTTACAACAAACCAATCCTAGAGAGGCAAGACAGAAATGTCATCCAGTCAAAACACAGTGCAGAGCATAAAGAAGGGTTGTAGGAAGTATGGGAAAAAAGGCACAATTAGGGCAGAACACAGTTAAGAATGAAATAATATGGATCCATAGCTTAGAACTCTTGTGTTCTTTTGTTTTTTAGAAAATGACTGGTAAGGGGATCTTAACCCTTGACTTGGTGTCGTCAGCACCACGCTAACCCAAGTGAGCTAACTGGCAATCCCCTATATAGGGATCCGAATATCCAAACCTGTGGCCTTAGTGTTATCAGTACCACACTCTCTCAAGTGAGCCACGGGCCGGCCCTAGAACTCTTGTGTTTTATGTTGCAGAAATCCAATACAGAGCAGTTATTATAAGCATATATTGTATAAGACATGATTCTGAGTACTTTAATAAATGATCTACACAGTCTGCTTATTCAGCATCATCCTACCTGTTTATCTCCATCAGTATAAATATCATGAGATGTAAAGCACTGAGCAATAGGAGATTTTTGTTTCATGATAGTAGTGGCTAAGAGCATGAATTCTGCAGCCAGACCTCCTGGGTGCAAATCCCAGCTCTGTTTCGAGCTATGTGACCATGGACAAACTACTTAACCTCTTTGGGCCTCAGTTTAAAAAATTAAGGGATGGAGGACATAAAATCTAATTGTGAAGTATTCTCGCCACAAAAAAAAAAAAAAAGAATTTGAACCTAATCAAGTGATCTAACCAATCTTCTAGATCTAACTATCAATTTATAGGAAACAGCTAGGATAGTGGAACACTACTACAGGATGCAATCAGCAAAATCCAGAACGTGGGTATATGTACCTAACAAATAACCTGATTTCTTCAACAAATAAAGGGAAGGGGAAAAAGAAAAAAAAAAGGAAGAAGTTTTTAGACCTGCATTGTGCAATGAGATAGCCACTGGCCAAATATGGCTAATGAGCTCTTTAAGTATGGCTAGTCCAAATTGAGATATGTTTTCAATGTAAAATACACACCAAATTTCAAAGACTTGATCAAATAAATTATTAAAATTAATTTTACCTGTTTTCTTTATACTTTTTAAAATATGGCTACTAGAAAATTTTTAATTACATACATAGTTCACATTACACTGGATAGTGCTGCTCTAGATTAAGACACACAAATGAAGTGTATGGACCTTTTTTTGGATCCTGATTTGAACAAACCAACTCGAAAAAAATTATGAGAATCAGGGAAATTTAAATTATGACTGGGTATATGATGATATCAAAGAATCACTTAATTTTTTTAGGTGTAATGATGTTTGTGATTATGTTTTTAAGAGTCCTTATCTTTGAGAGATACATATTGAAATAAACATTTATGGCTGAAACATTACATGGAATTTGCATTAAAATCATCCTTCACAGGAGAAGAAAAGTAAGTGAGGTTATAAAGGAAACAAGATTGACCATACTCTGATGACTGCTGAGGCTGGCTGACAGTACATTGGGTTCTTTATACTATTTTCTCTGTGTTCATGTTTTTAAAATTTTCTGTTAAAAAAGGAGTGTAAGAAAACATGACACAGTGAAGAAGGAACAGAATAAATATGTTTTACCACCCATAAAATTCGTACATATAGGCATAAATCAATGAACAAATGCCTAGGAGCAAGCCCCAAACTAAGTGAAATTTGTTGGTTCCAACTTTTTAGGAAGAAACCAGAGAAACCAGTTAACTATACAAAGGCCAGATTTTGTCAGGACAGAATTATCTTTCAAATACTTCCTGAAGCGTAAAAAGATACATTATTATTAAAAAGATATAAATGCCTTTCAGAAGAAAGCTCAGATTTTGATCAGGGATTCCCAAAGCTAAAACCAGTAAAGCAACAGGAACCACATTTGATGAAATTAATTAAAGCTGACATTGTTAGGAACTGTTAAATTTGAGGGCAGAAAACAGCTGAAGGTGCTCCATGTATTTCTTTTTTAATCAGGCAACAATAGTTTCTGTGGTAAGATATTCCAAAAGAATGCACACTACTTAAGCTTTTGCAGTAAGGTTATTTAATTATATAATAAACAACTTCTCTGTTCACCTGTGCTACTAAGAAACATTCCGCAGGAGAAACTTTGACCTTCTGAACTTCAAAGCATTTTTATACACATTTTTTTCTTATTTTTTAATTTTGAAAAATCACAAACCTTCAGAAAAGTTATAATTGTTCAATGAACACCTAGATTTACCATTGTTAATCTCCTTCCTTTCTTTCATCCTACTTTTCTTCCTTCCTTCTTTCTTTTGCTGAACCGTTACAAATTGGTTGTAGACATCCTGATACTTCCTCCCTAAATACTTCAGCATGTGTGTATCTGCCTAAGAACAAGGGTATTCTCCTGCATAACTACAATACAATGATCACATTTGGGAATGTTAACATTGATACAATATGTACTATTATTTAATATAGTCAGTATTCAAATTTCCCCGATTGTCTCAAAAATTCCTTTATAGTTGTTTTATGTAGTATTATAAACAGCATTAAAAACAGGTTGCTGGAAGATATTAGAATGCTAGAATGCATGGAACTATAGAGTACTGTGAAACATAAATTACAAACATGTAAACTCAACCTGGTTCCCAAATGCCTGATTTAATTGGATTTAAGAGAATTAGAAGAGTTCAAGGATGCTCATAGTCACAGTGATTTCAAAAACTTTCACAAATTATACATCTAATTTTAGATGAGTACTTTAACTCCAACATCTCTGGTAACCATTTTAGAGTTACTTTTCTTGACGGTCCTAGCGCATATAAACAGGGACAATGTCCAACTCTCTTACGTCTTACATATCAGGTTCATAGGATTACAAAAACACTATGGGAAAGCAGAGACCTCACCTCAGCATGGACAGAGTTGATGTGATACTTGACACCACTCTCTGACACAAATTCTTTCTGACATAGAAGACACTTGTATTTTCCAGCCACAAAGTTTCCCTATTTCCAAGAGAGAAAAGAGAATTATTGGTAAATTCAGAAACACATTTCTGGGCCATGTGTAGAAATATTACAGATGAAAAGAAAGGATTCTACTTCAGCAAAGATAAGAAGGCAAAAGATCCAAAACAGCAATCTCTTTAGGAAAACCAGCTTGGACAGACTGTCACCAATATAAATCTATCCTAATGCAGCTCGGTACCAAACACCCACTTCACCTTCAACAAGACCTGACATACTCCTTCTTTTATTATGTAACAGGCCACATTTTTCTACCTTCCCATGTTCTTTTCACTTCACTTCCAAGTTCTCTTTGTTCCTCCCCCAAAATGATCAAACTCCCAAAGTTCAACAAAGGAACTGAGGCACCAGTGTTCTCCTGAGTGCTCTCCTGACTGCACCCTGCCCTGTTAGCATATATGCCCAGCTGAGTCCCGCCTGCTGTAATGGCTAAACGGCCCAGAACTTTTCCCACCTAAAAGGAAGTTATAACCATATAAGGTCACCCTTTATCCCAATGTAAAAAACTGAAAGTATAACAATATAAAAGAGACAGCCCCACTGCATTCGGGGCTCAGCCTTTGTGACACAAGTCCACTGAGCTGTTGCTAGCATCAATAAACTGTGCTTCTTACTACAAGCCTTGGTGTCCTGCCTCTCCTTGAGAGTTCCCTGTACCATGGCTGTAACGTGCTGTAACACAACCAATGTGTAATTTTTCCCATAATGATCCACTGCTGCAAAAAGTGCCTCAGAAATCCACAATTAGAAGAGTATCATCCATAATACCTAGTTTTAAGGACTCAAAAAATAGGATCAAGATGACACACTTCTAAGCATTCCTGGAGTGATCTGGTTTGGATGCCTACAACTCTCTTATTGCCTTGAACTGAAAATTCTCTCCCCTGCTGAAGCTTCAGGTTTCCATGGTGCTCACTTTGTGTGAGGAGATACTTCTGAAATGGGATTGGAAAGTGGCAGCAATTCCCATGGCTGGTGAGTTATAGGACACCTGGGTCAACATGGAAAAGATCCAGTGAGGTGAATGGCTGTTAGCCTGACACCGTATCCCACCTCCCATCCCCAGAGGCCAGTACAGTTCAGATGGGCTTGGAGGCTCTTCATTAATCCAGATAAGCGCATACAAGTTGATTCTAGAAAGTTTAAAGCCCAGTAAGACAGTGCAGGCCCAATGTGGGAGAGGGTCAGGTGAAAGGAGTTAAACCGCTGGTAGGGACTCAGAACTAATATATTTTTCTCCAAATTCCCTTAACTAATATGACTTATGGCTATGTTGGCCTTTTCTGAGTCTTGGATATATCCTGGTATCCCACTCAATAACAGACCAAGAATCTGTGGGACATAAAACAAGGCAACTAGCTGTTCACCTAAACTGAATTCTCTTCCATGTCAGACTATTTTAGAGGATATGTTAAGATATTAAGTTCAAAAGTTACAGACCAATGTACAAGAGCCCAGGTGAGCTTTAAGGCCAGATACACTACTGTAGACTGCCTCGCATCCCTGAAAAAGAGAAAAAATAATGTGAAGACTATGCCAAACAGCAACCTTCTCATAGCAATCTGGCCATTCACACGACCAACTCCACATATGAAGGAAGAAGACCAATAATTAGTGCCACAAAACAAAGAAAGAATCCACATGCAAGCCTCAAGAGCAAGAAGGAAAACCAAGGAAAGTTAAAGGAAAAGAAAAAGAAGGTAAGCAAGTTTACAAAAGCTTAAGCCATTCCTTTCCCTGGTAGGAGGGTACTTCGAAAAGTTCATGGAAAAATAGAATTAAAAGATAATATGAATATATCCATGAACTTTTTGGTACCCTCATACTTTCTCTGACACTTAAAAGAAACACAGAAAATTGTATGGCTAGATTTTTTCTTTTTAATCTGCTGTATTTAGTGCAAATGTGTCTTCCACTTCTTTTATATTTACTCCTCACCAACATACTGCATATACAGCCTTGGTAGTTTAAAGATGGCTGCAAATTCTCTGCCACTCTCCCCATCAAGAAGTAGAGTTTATTTACCCTCCCTTTAAATCTGGGTTAGCCCTGTGATTACTTTGACCAACAGAATGTTATGGAAGTGATGCTGTGCAAATTCTGAAGCTAGCCCTTAAGAGATCTGCAGCTTCTGCTTTCATGTTCTTGAATACTATCTCTGAGAAGTCAGTCACTATGTTCCCTGCTTGTAGTCTAACTACACTGCTAGAGGGAGAGGCCATACGAAGAGCAGAGCTCCCAGCTGAAGGCAGCTGCACAGAAACCATTTTGGACATTCCAGTTCCATCTGAGCATCCAGCTGAATGCACTTCCATGAGTGATCCCAGCTGATGCCATGGATAGCAGGAGAACTTCCCTGCTGAGTCCTGAAAAAATTACTAATCTAGAGAATTTGTGAGCAATTAAAATAATTGTTTTAAGCCACTAAGATTCAGGTGCTTTGTCATGAAGGAATTAATAATCGAAACAGCAGCAGAAGCTTGATAAACATTTACTGAATAAATGAATGAGAAAGAACCACCTGATTAGGACACTGAATGCGATGATACTTCTTGATATCTGACTTCCATTTGTGTAGTACTTCCTGGCTGAAGGTAGGTAGCCCAGGGCGAGTATATTTTAACTATAAGACAAAAAACATCTTGTTTGGAGGAATCCAATTCCCAACGAAAATACCCCAAAGTTTCACACTCAGCTCTTCAGGTTATGTAAGTATGAAGTTCACAGTACATTTGCATATACAAAAAAACTGTAAGATGTAAGACCCTCTGAGGTTCCTGAAACTGGTAAGTATAACTGTCTATTGTTTAGTCTTAGAAAAGTTTGATTTTTCTTTTTTTTTAAGAAAACATTTATTTGGTTGGAAATGCGAATATGATTTTGAAGGAAAAAAACAGATTCAGAATTTCAGGAATTTTTTTTTTTTTTTT
>NW_007729287.1:216810-234390 GCF_000696425.1 Galeopterus variegatus | reverse complement strand
ATTTGTTTAAAAAAAAGAGGGGGGTACACAAAGTTGCATTCATATACTCATTCAATAGAAATATATGTAGATGGGTTAAAAGGTTAAAGGCTACAAACAAAATGCTAATAGTGTATTCTCTAGATGGTAGAATTTTGAAAGATTTTACTATTTTTCTCCCCGCTTATCCACATTGCTAATTTTTCTTCAATGATACAATGCTAATTTTTGATATTTTTAAAATTCTAAAACAAAAAAATTAAGGTTCAACATGAAACAAGGATGTGAGAGAAAGCAAGGGTTAGAATACATAATCTTTGCTTATACTGCAAAAGTGGAATTATTCCTAGCACTTCCTCTCCCATGCTTTGACATGAGTTAGTCTCTCCTTATAACAACTGGAAATAGCATCTGCAGAGATAGTTTTTGCAAAGTACATGGGTAATAGCTATATTTCTGGTGAGTAAATAATCTTCCTGCTTCAACAATGGAAGTGTCTGAAAAGAAGCTGATTTTCTGAGACAGAAAAATAAAACAAAGCCCATAGAGGTAATGGGGGAAGTGAGATAGGTAGCCCAAAGAATTTCTGGTAAATTTATAAAAGAAATCAGAGCATGGAGCTGGCCTTATTTCTAAGCATTTACTCTTCTTTGAAGGTAGTGTAAATGGGTCCATCTAGAATCCTTTTATGGTAACAAAGGAATATTTATGTAAACCATTATTTTTATATAATAAACTATCATATTTACATAAACTATGTACTAGGCAGCTATAAAAAAGAATGAGGATGAAGTAAAATTTAAAGAAAGAATGAAAACAAACAAACAATAACAATGAGGATGATCTCTAATGAACACATACAAAGTGATTTCCAGGATAATATTAAATGGAATAAAGCAGAGTGCAAAAAAGTATCAATAGTAAGAAAGAAATGTAAGAAAATATAAATATATCTGATCATTCATCCCATAAAAATACAGGAAGGATAAACCAGAAACTAATGAGTTTGGTTATCTTTGGGGGTGGGGTGGGAATAGTGTAGAAAGAAAAGGGGAATGGGAATGGAATAGTTGGGATGAGGGGTAGTGACTCTTCTCTAAGTAGACCTTTTGAATAGATCTGATATAGAATCATGATAATGTTTCACATACCCCAAAATAAATGAACAGTTTAAATTAAATAAGATGTAGGGGGAACCCAAAATGTAATAAGAGTAATACATGGACCTATAACATGAGTGACATAAGGAAGGGGTAAGGAAGAAAAAACCAACCTAAGTAACATAGGAAAATAGTATTCTGACTATATACTATAAGTCTAAAGATGAAAAGAACTATACATATATATTATTCTCTAGTTAGTAAATTTGTTTTTTTACAGGGAATGCGATGATACTTCTTGATATCTGACTTCCATTTGTGTAGTACTTCCTGGCTGAAGGTAGGTAGCCCAGGGCGAGTATATTTTAACTATAAGACAAAAAACATCTTGTTTGGAGGAATCCAATTCCCAACGAAAATACCCCAAAGTTTCACACTCAGCTCTTCAGGTTATGTAAGTATGAAGTTCACAGTACATTTGCATATACAAAAAAACTGTAAGATGTAAGACCCTCTGAGGTTCCTGAAACTGGTAAGTATAACTGTCTATTGTTTAGTCTTAGAAAAGTTTGATTTTTCTTTTTTTTTAAGAAAACATTTATTTGGTTGGAAATGCGAATATGATTTTGAAGGAAAAAAACAGATTCAGAATTTCAGGAATTTTTTTTTTTTTTTTTGGTCACCAAATGTCCTAAATCCATTTTTTAAAATTTAATTTAATTTTATTTTATTTCTCAAAATATACTGTAGTAGGTTTTCATGCCCCTTTACCCATCCCTTTCCACCCCCAGCCCCCCATCGTATCTGTGCACTTGGCTTAAATAGTTCAAGGAATTTTTGTGCTTATTCTATCTTCTTCTCCCCACCCTTTATTTGTTTGTGTGTTTATTTATTTATTAATTTTTAGCTCCCACAAATAAGTGAGAATATGTGGTATTTCTCTTTTTGTGCCTGACCTGTTTCACTTAATTTAATTTTCTTTAAGTCCATCCATGTTATTATGAATGGTAGTATTTCGTTCTTTAACAGAACACAGGAGAACTTTCAGATAAAACACTTCATCCACAGTTTAAAAAAAAGGTACAGACCATTATGCAGGTTAAAACATTTGTTTAAAAAAAAGAGGGGGGTACACAAAGTTGCATTCATATACTCATTCAATAGAAATATATGTAGATGGGTTAAAAGGTTAAAGGCTACAAACAAAATGCTAATAGTGTATTCTCTAGATGGTAGAATTTTGAAAGATTTTACTATTTTTCTCCCCGCTTATCCACATTGCTAATTTTTCTTCAATGATACAATGCTAATTTTTGATATTTTTAAAATTCTAAAACAAAAAAATTAAGGTTCAACATGAAACAAGGATGTGAGAGAAAGCAAGGGTTAGAATACATAATCTTTGCTTATACTGCAAAAGTGGAATTATTCCTAGCACTTCCTCTCCCATGCTTTGACATGAGTTAGTCTCTCCTTATAACAACTGGAAATAGCATCTGCAGAGATAGTTTTTGCAAAGTACATGATGAAAAGAACTATACATATATATTATTCTCTAGTTAGTAAATTTGTTTTTTTACAGGGGAATGAGTTAGCAATTCTGAAACCAGTTTGTTATAATAGAATTGAGCAAATAAATATATTATGGGTAATAAAAGTCAAGTTTCTCACTGTTGGAAAGAGGAGTTACAAATAAAGGAAGAGGAAGGCTAGAATAAAACTTGTGGTGTTAGATTGGAATTAAAGGTATCATGGCTTTTAATATACATACAAATAGACAGACATAGAAATAAATGTGTGTGTACATGAACATATATACATACATATTCTAGCTCTCTCTACCAAGAGGGCTCAGAAGTAATGATTCCCCAGTACAAATGAGAGCACCTACCACTCAAATCTTGGTTTCTAAATGTATTCTTAAATAAAAAGAACCAGAGTTCCTAAGAGAAATAGTTGATTCCAAGGCTGGGAAAGGAAAAAATGCAAGATGAGCCTACAGTATCTTATGGTGTCATGAAGTAAAAAAGTGCTCAAAAAATGATTGGGACATGCCAAAAAAATATAAGAGCCCACTTGAAATAGCTCTCGATGGCCAAATCTTGGACAATTTGAGTAGCAAAATAAATAATAGCATTGGATTAAAACCCATAAAATAAAAATAAATATATATATATGATTTTAAACTGACATAAATGAAATAGAAGAAAAAGGACAGATCTTTCTCACTGCAGAATTCCAATTAATAATTGAAGAAGAAATGATGAAAACAGAAAATCATTAAATAAATACCATAGTAATAATGGTTTCAGGCAAGAATCATCGATGGATGCTAATGTTAAGTGGGCAAAAGTATAAGAAACAGGATATTTGCATAGTCTCAATCTCCCCACAAAATATTCACTAATTACAAACAGAAAGATCATAATTTTACCATGGATATACCTGGAAGACATACCTAACCAACTAATCAAAATTATCTTCATCAGTAAAAAGACACATCAACATTATATACCTTCTGATACCATAGATTGAGAAGGGCCAACATTGCTTTGGTGGTATTCTTCCCAAAAACATATAACCCTCAACCTAATCTTGAGAAATCACCACGCAAATCCATATTGGGCAACATTCTACAAAATAACCAGCCAGTCCTCTTCAAAAGCATCAAGGACACAAAAGAAAAAGCCAGGAGAATTATTTGAAACAGACTGTCACTCTAGAACCTGACTGAATCCAAACACTGAAGCTGGATCAGACGTACTACATCTCCAAGAATAAAGAAGCAAAATATTGCTTATCATATGATAAGCACAAGTACATTTACTTTTCTCTGTATAGTAAGCACAATATTAGACATAACAGTTCCAAAATTAATACAAGTTTCTACCTTACCTTCCGATCATCAGGTACCAGGTCCTGAAGCACCTTCCTCTTAGGCCATTCCTTAGCCAGTTCAGCAGAGGCCAGCTCCTGCAGATGGTATACAGCTATTTTGGCAGAACGTCTCTGAACTCGGCCACCACTCTTTGACTCCAAGCTCATCTCCTTTAAGCACTCTGGCTGTCCCGACTCTGGAAAGAAGGAGATCTGCAAGAATGAGACACAGCAAAACAAAGACCTGGTAAGTGGCTTCCGTCAGAACCAGTAATTAAAGACTGTCCTTCCTGCTCTAAATATCAAAAGAGCTATTTACTAGTTTGCTAACCACTAACATTAAGCTCCATCATATTAATGCATATTTTACTGGTAAAAAAGCTTCTTAGCAACTTTAAATCTGTTCTGACTAACAAGTAAAAGTGGCTAAAAGAAAAGACACTTTCATATGCAAAGAAATAAACCTCAACCTATACCTCACACTACATAAAAAAAATTAACTCAAAATGGACCATAGCCCTAAATGTAAAACACAAAACTATAAAACTTGTTGAAGAAATTAAGAGAGAAAATTTTTGTGACCCTGGGTGTGATATTTTTTTGACATGTCAACTTGGCTAAGTTACAGTCACCAGTTAGTCAATCAACACTAATCTAGGTGTTGATGTGAAGGTATTTTGTAGATATAAAGTCTATAATCAGTTGACTTTAAGTAAGAGAGATGCGGTAGTAAGAAGAGGCAGACAGACTCAACCTGCTGTTGCTGACTTGAAGATGAAGGGGGCCATGAGCCAAGGAGTGCAGGTGACCTTTAGACACTGAGAACAACTAGCAGCCTACACCAAATAAGGAAAGAAGCTCCTACAACTACATGGAATTGAATTCTTGAACGATCTGAATGAGACTGGAAACAAATTCTCCCCTAGAGCCTCCAGAAAGGAACAGTTCTGGTGAGACTCTAAGGAGAGGAACCTGCTGAGCCATGCTATAACTGGATTTCTGACCTAAAGAACTGTGAGATAATAAATTTGTGTTGTTTTAAAACATTAAGTATGTGGTGATTTACAGCAGCAATAGAAAATTATACATTGGGTTAGGTGAAGATTTCTTATATACAACAACAAAAGCATTATCCATAAAAGAAAAATATATAAATTGAACACTGAAATTTAAAACTTTGTTCTTTGAAAAACAATATAAAAAATGGTAAAGAATTTTATACCTAGAATATGCAAAATCTCAGAATATATCCAAAACTTAAAAATAAAATCAAAAATCCCCCCCAAAAGTGAACAAAGGATTAGAATGGACACTTCACTAAAGACATACAGGTTGCCAATAAGCACATGAGAAGACATCATTAGACATCACTAATGATTAGGGAAATGCAAATTTAAACCACAGCAAAATACTACTGCGCATCTATTAGAATGGATTAAAAAAATGAAACTAGCAATAGCAAGTGCAGACAAGATGTAAAGCAACTGGAATTCTCATACACTGCTGGTGGGAATACAAAATGGCACAGCCACTTTGGAAAACAGTTTGGTGGCAGATTCTTACAAAGTTAAATATACATTTATCATATGACCCAGCAACCCCATTCCTAAGTATTTACCTAAGAGAAATTAAAATTTTTACATAAAAGTCTTTTCCTGAATGTTTATAGCAGCTTCATAATTACCAAAAACTGGAAACAACCCAAATGTTTTTCAACTGTTCAATGAATGGAAAAACAACAAACTTGAAATATCCATAGTCAGAAATAGATAGGAATAAACTAATGATACACGCAACACAGGGATGACTCTGAAATGCATGCTAAATGGAAGAAGCCAGATTTAATAAGACTGCATACTGTATAATTCCATTTATATGGCATTCTGAACTATAGGGACAGAAAATAGATCAGTGGTTGCCAGGGGCTGCAGGTGGGAGGAAGAGCTGACTACAAAGGGACACAAGGCAATTTGGGAGGTGACAGAATTGTTCTGTATCTTGATCATGGAGATGGTTACATGACCAAATTCATGTGTCAAAACTCTTATATTTACGAACTAAAAAGGTAAATATTACCATATGTAAATTATACCTTAACAAATTTGACTCTAGAAACACACACACGGGCTGGCCCATGGCTCACTTGGGAGAGTGTGGTGCTGATAACACCAAGGCCACGGGTTCAAATCCCTATATAGGATGGCCAGTTTGCTCACTTGGAGAACGTGGTGCTGACAACACCAAGTCAGGGGTTAAGATCCCTTTTGCAGTCATCTTTTATAAAAAAAAATTAAAAATAGGGCCGGCCCTGTGGCTCACTCGGGAGAGTGCAGTGCTGGTAGTGCTGAGGCCGTGGGTTCGGATCCTATGTAGACATGGCTGGTGCACTCACTGGCTGAGCGTGGTGCAGACGACACCATGCCGTGGGTTGCAATCCCCTTACCGGTCAAAAAATAAAAATACACACACACACACACACACACAGGGCAGAGCAGTTTGGAAATAGAATAAAAAAAAAAAAAAAGTCAAGACAAGAAGAACAAAGAACGAACAAGGAAGACAGAGCAAAAGCATTCAAAGATTAAAAGGGGAAGCAAAAGAGGAACAAAGATGAGGAAGATGTAGGGGTAAGCACTCACTACAAAATCCATCTCCAAACATGGTCCAGAAAAGAATCAGTACTCACAGGCCCATGCTCTGACCTCAGGTGATACGCAAGTCCAGCCTTCGATCTATATGGTTTTCCACAGTGGTGACATTTCAGGGTCATCTTCTCCAGCTCTGCAGCCCCTTTGCCACATTTTTTGACATGGTACAGATATCCCATGATGCTGGTGAAGCTACTGGAGCAACTCTGGACACAGGAGAGAGGCTTAAACTATAATCTTACATCTTCTGACATGATCCCTAAATTTCTATACAGCCACAAAGCACTGGCCACTACAAAACACAAACACACCCTCTGATATCACAAGATTCTCTCCAACATTTCATACTGACACATCCTTCTTTGTCTCTGGCTGTCCTATCTATGACCAAGCATGATATTCAATCAGTTTAATCAGCATTTGCACCTACTCTGTGTTAGAATTTCCTCCTTAGTCGGGCTGGCCCGGTGGCGCACTGGAGAGTGTGCCGCTTGGGAGCACGGCGGCACTCCCGCCGAGGGTTCGGATCCCATGTGGAGACCGGTTCCCGCTCACTGGCTGAGTGCAGTGCGGGCGCAACACCGAGGGTTGCGATTCCGTTGCCGGTCCCCGGTACGGGCGCGACACCGAGGGTTGCAATCCCGTTATAGGTCAGTAAAGAAAAAAGACAAAAAAAAATAAAAAAGGAAAAAAAAAAAAGAATTTCCTCCTTAGTCTATGATTTAACCTCACTCCAATATCAAATACCCAGCAACATCAAAGTTCATCACAGTGAGTTACTAGGTCAGTAAAGAAAAAAGACAAAAAAAAATAAAAAAGGAAAAAAAAAAAAGAATTTCCTCCTTAGTCTACGATTTAACCTCACTCCAATATCAAATACCCAGCAACATCAAAGTTCATCACAGTGAGTTACTGGGATCCTCTTCATCACACTGAGGAAAGTATGGTAAAGAAACCCCTCTGAACAAAGGGAAAGAGGAGAAAAATTAATTTTTGGAGATGAGAAAGAAAATAAAGAACTATTAATGAGTTCAAGAGATCTGGAAAAGCAGGAGCCACCCTTATGCCAAAAGATGGCATAGAACTAGCAGGAAGGAGGAGACATGAAAAAGAAGAACAGAAAGACACTGACATGAGACTCCAGGGAGGAGCTGCTGTCCTTGGGCTCTTACCTCACGCATGCACCTGAGCTTTCCCAGTCTCTTTAGAACTGTTCGGAGCCGTTCCCTCTCACTTGGCTCATCTATATCATCTCCAGTCTTCAAAATGGGCTAGAAATCAAGAGAAGCAAATAAGCAGATGATTCATGGGAAAAGACAGATTCAGAAAAAAAATCACAGTAGAATCAAGGATTAGACTAGCAGCTAAGCTGACACCCAGAAGTCCAAGTTATCTGACTCCTGCCTTTCTCCATTTACTCTTGGACAGACAAAGGAAGTAAATATATCATTCTGAGTTCTAGGCCTCTGTCTCCCAAGATATGAACCTTTGGGGATAACCTAAACACATAAACACCTACAGATCCACCGCAAAGGTTTCACTGTGCATAACTCTTCTATCAAAAGGATCTTCTTACTCACACCCTTATAAAGTCCCAGAGCCTTAGCCATCCACACTGAGATATCTACACTCACCTAAGTAAAAGACATCCAAACACCACGTAGGCTCACAGAGGACAGAAGACATTCTTACCAAACTATTATGATTTGCCATGACATGATACTTCATCCCTGCCAGTGAGCGAAGTTGTTTCCCACAATGATGACAAGTAAACATTTCCTAAAAGGAAAAAATACTGCTCAGTGCCAGGCTGTTCAACAGAGAAAT
Organism: Galeopterus variegatus; assembly: GCF_000696425.1. Classification (NCBI taxonomy): domain Eukaryota; kingdom Metazoa; phylum Chordata; class Mammalia; order Dermoptera; family Cynocephalidae; genus Galeopterus; species Galeopterus variegatus. Next base: position 225,959 of record NW_007729287.1, on the reverse strand, counting down.
ACAATGTCACAAAGTCCTACTCAAATGTTCTCATCTACATTTCCTTTATTTTCCCAACTCAATAGTCAATAAATCTCAAAATCTCAAAAGCTCAGCATCATGTTCTCAAAGGCAAAGAAGTAAGGCAACTCATTTTTAAAATAATAAGAAGTGACATTTACTGAATGCCAATGTTTGCCAAGTAATGGGCAAGGAGCTTAGCTGTGTTACTTTCTTATCCTCTTAGAGACCACAGAAGGTAGTGGTTATTATTTTTTCTCCGTTTTACAAATGAAGAAACCGAGGTTTACACATAAAAAGCTAAATGTCACAACTCGTATGTAACTAAGTGAGCATTCAAACCCAAATCTGTCAGACGCATAGCCTGTTTTTCTACTACACAATGCTGCCTCTATCCACCATAATCAATATATCCGACACAATACCAGAGGTCTAAAGTTTGGGTAAAAAATCACAACAGTTATGAAATGCCACAAAATATCTAACCTGTTTGCAGTTTTCCATGTGTTTCTTTAAACCCTCTATGGTTTTCCTCCCCACTGCCTGGCAGGTAGGACAGGAGACACTGCCTTTATCTACGATTTCTAAATACCATTGCTCCTCCAAACTGCCTACAAAGGAGAGAAAGAAATACTTTGTAACCTGCAGTATTCTCCAAAAACAAAAAGCATAGTCCTACAACTTAGGAAAAGTATTATAAAATGCTTTTTCCCTTCCTGGTAGACAATTATGAAGAGCTTCTTGCTGTGTATAACTTCTAGAAGTGATTTTTTTCAGACAGTAAGGAGTTTCTGAAACTCCTATTCATTTCCCCATGATAAAAACCATCTGAGAACCACTCCAACTGGGCAACACTTTTCATAGCAGGATATAACAATGAGATACTGAGATATATAACAGCCAGTTTGCTGAGTGTTTCCTGTGTGCCGGAGACTACGCTAAATGTTTTTATACCATTTAATTTTCACAATTCTTCTTTTATTATCTCTATTTATAAACAGGAAACTGAGGTTTGTGAAAGTTAAATAAACTGAGGCAGGTCAGAAAGTTAACGAAGAGCCAAAAGTTGAACAATAGTCTTCCTGACCTCCAAACTCAGGCCCTTAATAACTGCCTCCTTAAAGGAATGATTTAGTACATCATTCCTTCATATACAACAACAACAAAAAGCCAGAGTATGAGAACTGCATCACACAAAGCTTCCAAAAGAAAGCGTACCTGCTGCATAAACGGGTGGTTCCTTCCGAATACGACGAGCCTGGGATTTGGGATTAGGCTGAGTTTTAGGCCGTGGCTTCCTCCCTGATGCAAGACAGAAACTTGAAGCCCAACATATCATCTTTGCTAACCCCTCTCTAGTAACAAAGTCTCTTCCCTCCCCTTCTCCTCAACATTCTATGCCCCACTCCCTCAACTGTCTGATTCCCTTAAAGTCATGACAGAATGAAAGGGTAAAATAAAACAGGATGGACGCCACTCCCTCCCCCAAAATTCGAAGGGCTCAAAAATCACTCAAGGTCCAAAATCTAAGGTATCTCTCGCCTTTCCTCTCTAAGAATGAAGCCCAGTCACTCAAGAAAAAAGAAATAGTGAAGTTACACTCTTACCATAAAGTTTATGCTTCTTCTGAGGAAATTCTCGATAGTCTTCATCTTCTTCCTGCCTGGGTTTCCTTTTTCCTTTTGTTGATACTCCACCTGATCCTGAAATACCATATAAAAACAAAACAAAAACTCAGTTCAGGTTGTAAGTGAACACTTAGACCTGACTTGAAAACTTCATTCACAAGACCATCAAAGAGAAAGATCATCAGTGAACACAGGCTTTGCAGATTTGTTTGTGACATTTTTAGGGAATTGGTGCAACTTCTCATTAACTGATCCAATCTCCCTTTTCCTTTTGTACTGTTTTCCATACCAAATCATTCCCTTGAGGCAATGTGTTTTGCTTGATCTTGCTTTGAGGCTAACACTGAAGCAGAAGAATTGCTCAAGGTAGGGGGCTACCAAGGACCCCTGATACTGTGACCATCTAGAATATTCTACCTTTAATAACCCTTAGACCAGCCCCTAAATCCTCAGAGGATCAAACTACATGAACAATGGGAAAAAAGTTCAAATCCTATGAAGAAGAAAGACTAATACTAAGTATACACAGAGGAGTAAGATCAGCAGAATTTTACTCTATCAATAGAGGGACAGTTCATGAAGGTAACAGTATGCAACAGCCTAACACTTTAAATTTTTTTAATCACTAATGAGAAACACACACGTGGCATTTAATACTTTAAGAGCCGTTTACAAAAGCTACCTCAAAATATAACTTGAGAGAGTGCTGTCTTTGGAATCAAACACTGCTACCGATACCTTCAACATGAGAAGGAGCAGCTGACTTGATCCTTCTCATCTTCATCCAGTAGGTAGATTTTCGGAAAGATGCTGGAAAATCAGTCATTGGTTCGCACGAAGAGGCAGATGATGAGCCACTTAAGGAGTCATCGTGAGGGATAGTGTACTGGAAACTATTATCCTTTATGGAGCACTGGGTCCTGCTACTAATACAACACAAAGATACATACCACAAAGCAGGGTCTGGAGCAAAATTCTTATTAATACTTTTATATCATAAGAAATAACCAAGTTGGTTACCTGTGCAAAAAACTAATAAGCCTGATATAAAAACAGAATGTAGGTTGTAATCTCCTAACTATTACAACGGTTGATTTAACATAACATTGCGTACAATTATTATACTTCACTGTAAATAGAAAGAGTAAGCAGTCCACATAAATGATCACTTTCAATCTAAGTAGCCATTCTTTCCTAGATTTATCTAAGGCAAAGTAATAGGGGGTGATCCCTTAGAAGATCTCTGGGTCTGTAACCAGTATGTCCAAGCCTCCCTATTTCTCTGACAAACGAAGGTTATCTCTGAGAAAAGAGAGGAAAAGAATAGTTTGTAGGCCCTCGTCTGATCCATCTTCCATCTCCCTCAGCTTCCTCCCTAAACCCTGATGCCAGGGCTACCCTGTCTTACTTGGGCAACATGATACTTAGCTTCCATAGCTAAAAGAAGGATGCTATCTTGCCTACGACGGCCAGAGAATTCTGGTATAAAGCCGGATCTAGATTCCCAAATCTAAGACCAATATATCAGTTAATAAACATTACTAAGTAACTACAAAGTATCAGACATTCTTCTAGGTGGTTCAAGATGCAGTAGAGCAGCAGTTCTCAAAGTGTGGTCCAAAGACCTCTAGGCTCTCCCTTTTCCAGCTAAATATCTGTATGAGGCCTGCTTTAGATTTACAGTTTAGAAAGATCACTCTGGCTTCTGTATGCAAGACGGCCCATGGAGCAAAGAGTAAACAAAGGCAGAAGAGTTAGCTTGTTGCAATAATATAGATAAGAAATGATGTGGGCTTGAAGAAAGGTTTTGTAGTAGAGACAATAAGTTGGCAGACTCAGGATAACACTTTAGAGGTAGAGCTGATTAGAATTACACATGTAGGTTTGTGACAGCAGGGTGTTGGAAGTAACAAAGGTGACCATCCTTAGGAAAATATATAGATAAAATGTGATAGTTGCCTACTATAGAATACTATGTCATTGTTAGAAGCAACAAACCAATTCTACACATAGAGACATGAACATAACTAAAAAGCTTACTGTTGAATGGAAAAAGAAACGAAAAAGGGTCTGTAGATTATAATGTCATTTTAGTAAATTAAAAACTAATACACACTGGGCCGGCCCGTGGCTCACTTGGGAGAGTGTGGTGCTGATAACACCAAGGCCACAGGTTCAGATCCCTATATAGGGATGGCTGGTTAGCTCACTTGGGAGAGCGTGGTGCTGACAACACCAAGTCAAGGGTTAAGATCCCCTTACCGGTCATCTTTTAAAAAAATAAAAACAAAAACGAATACACATGTAAAGCAGCAATACTTATTTTTAAAGGATTCGTAAATAATTAAGGAAAACATCATACTTATTAACATGGTTTCCTCTGAGAGGGAGGGGATGGAAATAGGAATAGAGTAAACAACAGAGATTGATGATGTCAGTATGCTACAAACAGGGAAGCATGTTTTCAGCTCTCTGCACATGAGATCCAGCAGTACAAATTTAATAAAGAGGAATCCTGGTTCTGGTGTGGTGGCATAAAAGCCCACTATAGCCCATCCTTCCCACTGATAACAACTAAAGACTCTGGACTCTGAAAAGTCAATAAAAGCAGGTAGATTATGCCGGGGAATCAAAACTGGAAGAAGTCACCCACATAGGGTGAGTTTCCCAGTTGTGTTTTTTTCTCATGCGTTGTTTTGCAACAAGGGCAGGCCCAACTACAGAGCAGCATAGGTCGCTTATATTCCAATAGAAATCCCATCTTTCTGGCCAGAAAAACAGGAAGTGGGGTCCCTGTGGGCCAGAGTGTGTGGGGAGAATCCTGGAAAGGAGACAGGCAAAGAAGGGACCACATAATTCTGTCTATGAATCCACACGGGTCACAGTTTAACCTGAGCTATATATGTGTACGGCATACCCAAACCAGCCTAGCAAAGACTTAGAAAACAAATAAAATTTGAACTAATATGATTCAAACCCATGTAGCAAAAGCTTGGAGAACTGAAACAAGATCTGAAACACCTGCAGAAGTCTCAGACTAGCTTCTGAGCTATTCGTATACGGGACAACCCAAATCATCATAGCAAACATGTAAAGAACAGAACTGTGATTTTAGATCACTTCCGATCAAGATGGCAGAATAGACGGTCCCCGGCATCACTCTCTCCCACAAATCAATTAATTTACAACTATTAAAAAGCAATGACAGCCAAGCTGGGGCTGCTAGAGCTCAGGGGAAGAGGAGCAAAGACCTACAGAGTTCATGAAGGTGGGAGAAGCCATGAGGAGAGAGAGAAAAAAACCGCTCTGACCATTTCAAATCCCAGCCATTTCCAGGCTGGAGCTGCTGAGCGCATGGAGCAGGAGCTGGCAAAAGCTGCAGCAGTGCTCTTTGGATGAGGTTGCTTGGAGGCGGCAGGGGAGAAGAGGGCCTTGGTGGCCGCCAGGTCAGCAATACCACCAATAGGGTTCCCGTGGACCCACACAGGACTGAGGAGCCACAACAAATGAAAAAAAGGAACCACTAAGAGGCCGGTGAGTCATCTCAAGAGACTGGTGCATGGCCCATCCCACGGGAAGTGTTTGGAGCATGGGCCCACCAGGAGAACACTGAGGCACACCAAGGACAGCTGATCTGCCTCCCAATCAGTGTAGGAACACTCAGAGGAGACTGGTCAGGCCCAGACCAGTGTTTCTACACAACCCAGGTGCAGTGGATTTCACTAAACCCGAAAGTACCTATAAAGTCAACCATTAAAACCTGAGCTGCACAAAAAGCCTTCCCCAGGGAATCAGCAGCAAAGCAGCAACTTAGCTAAACCACACAGCTCAAGTACTGCTCCCCACAAGAAGTTCCCCCACTTTAGAAGTAAGCAAAGGACAACAAATTAGTTCCAGCACAGAGTTTAAGTGGTGGGAACAGCAAATAATCCAACACAGAAATGAAAGAAAAAACACAGTACCCGTTGGGGCCCACCCGGGGTCCTGAGACATGGATCCGGGAGCCACCAGCAACTAGATAAGGAGCATGCCAAAAACATCACCTCCACGTGGGTGGCCCACTACAGCCACCACAAAAATCACAGCTGCCGCAAAAGCAGCTAGATGCCACAACCACAGTGCAGATGATCTGCCAGCCACTGGAATGCATTGACACAAGGAGAGTCACCAATAGAGACCAAAGAAAAGAGGAGGATGTCTCTTTCCACAAAGCCCATTCCAGAGAGACAGAAGGAAAGCATCTGAACACACCTCTCAGCATTGGACAGATCATCTAGGCAACAAATCAACAGAGTAACAATTACTCTTTCAGAAGCAGAGAAGAAATCTAGGGAAATTAGAGGTGGGAGGGGGGAGGAAGAGCAGGAGGGGGAAGGAAGAGCAGGATGGGGAGAGATCAGACAAGGGGCATAAAGAATAAGTATGATTTGTAATAATACATATGCAAGTAATATTGATTTGATCAACATATGTCAACATCGATCCCCCCAAATATGTATAATCAATTATGATTCAATAAAAAATTTAAAAAATTTTTTAAAAAGAACTGTGATTTTAACTAATGCCCTCAGAAGGCAAAACAGACCTTGTGTTCTGAACCTAAAAGGGTTGCCTGCTAAACAACAGAAGGAACATTCCCCAGAAGATGATAATAGGACCCAAAGTCTACACAAATAATATCCACAATGTTGAGGGTAAATTCCAAAATTATGCAACACACAAAGAACCAGGAAAATGGAAGCAATTCTCAAAGAAATAGACAACCAATGGATGCCAACCCCAAGATGACCCAGATGTAGAAACTATCACTTTCAAGCAGCTGTTATAACTGCTTATAAAAGAAAACACACATGAAAAGGTAGAAATTATCAGCAGAGAAACGAACCATAAAAAAAAAAGCCAAATGAAATTTTAGAACTGAAAAATGCACTATCTGGATGAGTTCAGTAGCAGAATGGAGGAGACAGAAGAAAGAGTCTGTGACGTTGAAGATAGATGAATAGAAATTATCCAATCTGAAGAACAAAGAGAAAAAAAGGTCAGAAAACAGACAACAGAGCCCCAACAACGTATGAGTCAATACCAAAAGTTCTAACCTGAGTGCAGTTGTAATCCCAAAAGGAGAAAAAAAAAGACACTGAGGTAGAAAAAAAAAAAAAATCTGAAAAAAATAATGGTAGAAAGTGCCCCAAATTTGGTGAAAGACATAAATTTGCAGATTCAAGGAGCTCAACACACACCAAGTAAGAGAATTCTAAGAAAAGCATATCTAAACACATCTTAATGAAGCTGTTCAAAATAAAAGATTTTTAAAAATCTAGGCAGTAGCTTCAGAAAAGTGGCATATTACATTACAGGAGCCAATGATTTAAATAATCACGGAGTTCTCAACAGAAACAAAGGAGGTCATAAGACAGTGTGACAACACCTTTAAAATCCCCAAAGAAAAGATTTGTCAATTCAGAATTCTATATTCAATGAAAATATCCTTCAGGAATATTTCTTCAGATGAAAATTTGTCAGTAGACCTGCTTTATAAGAAATGCTAAGAGAAATTATTCCAGCTAAAGAAATAAGATACTAGAGAGAAACCTGGATTTTTAAGAATGAAGAAAGAACAACAAAAGTGGTAAATATTTTAAAAATTTAAAGCAAAATTTTACATTATCTGGCTGGGTTTCCAATATATGTAGATGCAATTCATATGACAACTATTACATAATGGTCAGCAAGCAGGACATTAAAGGAATCTACATGGTTGCAAAGTTTCTACATTTAAGCGAAGTGATAGAATATTAACTCTAAGTAGACTGTGAAAGAATAGGTATGTATATTGTAATTCCTAGAGCAATCACTAAAACACCACCAACAAAAAAACAGCAACAAAAAGACATAGCCAAAAACCCAATAAATAAAGTAAAATGGGACACTCGGCATTAAAATAATCCACAAGGGGCCGAGCCCGTGGCGCACTTGGGAGAGTACAGCGCTGGGAGCGCAGCACCGCGGGTTCGGATCCTATATAGAGATGACCGCCAGTGCGCTCACTGGCTGAGCGCGGTGCAGCCAGTCTCAAAAAGGACAAAAAAAATAATAATCCACAAGAAACAGAGGAACAAAAAACAAGAGATAGAGAATAAAAGGGTATACCTAAATCCAACCAAATCAATAAGTAATTTAAATGTTTATGGTCTAAACATTTATAAGTCAAAGATTGATAGTAAATAAAAAAGAAATACCCTACCATACACTGTATACAGGAGACACACTCTAAATATAAAGACATATTGATGGAGTTTGGAGGTGTTGTCCCCTCCAAAACTCATGTGGAAATTTGATCTCCAATGTGGCAGTGTTGGAAACTGATTGAGTCATGGGGGCGGATCCTTCATGAATAGATTAATGTTTTCCCAGGGGAGGGGGGATTAATTAGTGAGTTCTCGTTCTATTAGTTCCCGTGAGAGCTCGTTGCTTAAAAAGACCCCGGCACCTTCTCTCTCTTTCTTGCTTCTCTCTCTTGCTTCCTCCTGCTTGTACCCGTCAGCTGCCTGCCACTTTCTGCCATGAGTAGAAGCAGCCTGAGGGGCCGGCCCGTGGCTCACTCGGGAGAGTGTGGTGCTGATAACACCAAGGCCACGGGTTCGGATCCCACATAGGGATGGCCAGTTCGCTCACTGGCTGAGCGTGGTGCTGACAACACCAAGTCAAGGGTTTAGATCCCTTTACCGGTCATCTTTTATAAAAAAAAAAAAAAAAAAAAGAAGCAGCCTGAGGCCCATGCCAGACGCAGCTGTCCCAGAATCGTAAGCCAAATAAACCTCTCTTCTTTATAAATTACCCAATCTCAGGTAATTTCTGTTATAGCAACACAAAACGGACTAAAACACATATATAGATTGAAAATAAGTGAATGAAAAAAATTATACCACGCAGTCAGCAAACATAGAAGACTGGAGTAGCTATTTTAATATCAGATAAAACAGACTTCAAGACAAAGAGTATTGCCAGAGATAAAAAGACACTTCATAATGATGAAAGTGCCAAATCATCAGGAAGACACAATACTCATTGTATGTGCCTAATAACAGAGCCTCAAAGTACACAAAGCAAAAACTGACAGAATTTGAGGGAAAAATAGACAATTTCACAGTCATAGTAGAACATTTTAAGAACTCCCCCTGTCAGCAACTGATAGAACAACTAGGCAAAAATTCAGTAAAGACATAAATGATCTGAACTACATTATTAACCACCTTGCTCCAGTTAACATTTACAGAACACCACATCGAACTGCAGGATATACATTCTTTTCAAGTGCACATTGTGCACTCAACAAGACAGATCATACACTGGGTCATAAACTTTAAACTTTTAATAAAAGGATGAAAATCACACAATGTATTCTCTGCCCACATAGGAATCAAATTAGAAATCAATAACGGTAGGATATCTAATAAAAAACAAAAAATCAAAATATCTGGAAATTAGATAATCTTTTTTTTTTTTTTTTTTTTTTTAAAG
>NW_007729287.1:186061-216090 GCF_000696425.1 Galeopterus variegatus | reverse complement strand
AGACAAAAGACAAAAAAAAAAAGATGACCGGTAAGGGGATCTTAACCCTTGACTTGGTGTTGTCAGCACCACGCTCAGCCAGTGAGCGAACCGGCCATCCCTATATAGGGATCCGAACCTAGGGCCTTGGTGTCATCAGCACCACACTCTCCCGAGTGAGCCACGGGCCGGCCCGCTGGAAATTAGATAATCTACTTCTAAATAATTCATGGGTCAAAAATGAAATCACATGGGTCGGCCCTGTGGCTCACTCGGAGAGTGCAGCGCTGGTACCTCCGAGGCCATGGGTTCGGATTCTATATAGGGATGGCCAGTGCACTCACTGGCTGAGCTGAGCATGGTGCAGACCACACTGTGCCGAGGGTTGCGATCCCCTTACCGGTCAAAAAAAAAAAAAAAAAAAAATGAAATCACATCAAGGTCAAAGGTTGAGATCCCTATACTGGCCAGCCACCAAAAAACAAAAAGAAAGAAATCACAAGGGAAATTTAAAAATACTTTGAACTGAACAACAACAAAAATACACATATCAAGTTTGTGGGATGCAACTAAAGCAGTACTTAGAAGGAAACTTAAAGCTCTAAATGCTTATATTAGAAAAGAAAATCTAAAATCAAGAGAGACGGAGCAAGAGAGAGACAGAGACAGAGAGAGAGAGAGAGAGAGAGAGAGAGAGAGAAATTTCATCTTAAGATACCTTAAAGGAAGAGCAAAGTAAATCAAAGAAGGAAAGAGGAGAAATCCATGATTAGAATGATTAGAAAACAGATAATAGAGAAAATCTGGTTCTTTGAAATGATCACAAAATTGACAACCCTATAGCTACACTATCCAAGAAAAAAAGATATCACAAATAACCAATATCAGAAATGAAAGAGGGGTTATTATCACAGAGTATACAGACATTAAACTAATAAGAGAATACTTTCAATAACTTTATGACAGAAAATTGACAAGATGAACAAATTTCTTAAAAAACAGAACGTACCAAAACTGACACAAGAAGAAACTGGAAATATGAATAGCTCTATATCTATTAAAGAAATTTAATTTATCAAATCCTTCCCAAAAAGAAAATGCCAGGCCCAGTTCATTACACTGTTGAATGCCATTGCAATAAGTTTTAAAAAAAGAAAAAGAAAGAAAAAAGACCAAAAGGAAAAAACTAAAACTGCACCTACTTGCAGGCTATATGATTCTTTACAAAGAAAATCCCAGGAAATCTACAAAACAATTACTAGAACTACTAGTAAAGGAATTTAGCAAATGGCAGGACATTAGTTTAACATATAAAAGTCAACAGTATTCTTATATACTAGCAAGGAGTAACTAGAAAATGACATTATAAAAATAATACAATTTACAATAACATGAAAATAACATAAAATGCGTATGAACAAATCTAACAAAAGATATCCAATACTTTTACAATGAAAATTATAACACATTGCTGAGAGAAATTAAGATGACCTAAATAAATGGAAAAATATAGCATATTCATAAATCAGAAAACTCAGTATTGTTGAAATGGCAATTCTCCCCCAAAAGATCTATAGACTTGATATAATACCAATCAATATTCACCATGCTTCTTTTTATAGATGTTAGCGACCCGATTCTAAAATGCAAAGAACCTAGTATAGCTGAAACAATTTTGAAAAAGAACACCAAAGTTAGAGAACTTATCCTACCAATTTCAAGACCTACTCTAAACATCAAAGGAGCAGAATAACGAGAGTCCAAAACAGACCTACACATATCTTTCACTAGAAAAGTATTTTAGTTCATTTCAGTATCCTTTGCAGACTTCTTTAATTCTACCTAATTCACGGTTTCATCCTCTACTCTTTTCTAGTCTCACTTCTCACCATTGATTCTCAAACTTCACAATCTCCTAGGAAGCTAGTTAAAAATAAAGACTCCTGGGCCGAGCCCGTGGCGCACTCGAGAGAGTGCGGCGCTGGGAGCGCAAAAGCGCTCCCGCCGCGGGTTCGGATCCTATATAGGGATGACCAGTGCGCTCACAGCGCTCACTGGCTGAGTGCGTGCGGCCCGTCTAAAAAAGGACAAAAAATAAAAAATAAAAATAAAGATTCCTATATGCTAACCCCAATACTCTGATTAATGGTGCGGCCCGTCTAAAAAAGAACAAAAAATAAAAAATAAAAATAAAGATTCCTATATGCTAACCCCAATACTCTGATTAATGGATGGGGGCCCATTAATCTTTATATCTTTTAACAATTATCCCTAGCTGACCAAGGTACACGTTGAAAAACATTGTTTTAACCACTTTCCCTAAAAAGATCTCATGAATGCCCTCGTCTTGTAAAGGAAAACATCATGTTTCCAATTCTTATAGTTGATGATTCCCAATTGTATATTTCAGACCAGCTCTTCACCTGAGGTTCAAACCCATTTATGTTTGTTCCAAATGCTGCTCCTCATCCAGAAATTCCTAGCTCAGTGAATGACTCCAACATCCAACTGGTTGCCAAAGCAAGAAACCCATAGATATCCTATCCTCCTTCCTGTAACTCACCACTTACTTCTAGTCATCACAACCTGTAAATTCCCTATATACTGTTACCACCATAGGCCACGCATTCTTCATTTCTCTCTTAGGTTACTGTAATAGTCTCTGAACCAGTTTCCAGCATCCCTCCAAATCCATCCTTTACAATGCTGCCAGAGTGACCTTTCTAAGACCAATTTCTGGCTATGTCATTCCCTCATTAAAAACCCTTCCAGGGTAAAATCCAAACACCTTAACCTGCCATAAAAGGCCCTTCATGATCTGGCCCCTAACCTCTCTAAATGATCTCCCTGCAATCTCCCCATCCTCTGTGCCAGTCATGTAGAATCACTTGCTATCCCATTATTTCTTTCATCTGTTCACATGCTATTCTCTCTTCCGAACAATCCTCTCTCCTCATGGCTCACTGCAGTATTCTGGACTTTCAGGTCTCTATTTAGGAGTGACCTGCTCTGGTAATACTTTCCTTCTAAACTATCACTCTCCCTTCCCAAAAGCTATATTAAATTTCTATTTAAAAATATTTACTAAGTCAATGGTTCAGATCCCTTTTACCAGACAGCCAAAGAAAAAAAATTTCACTGATTACACTGTATTGCATTGATCTACTTGCCTATCTCTCGCTTTAGACTGCCAGGTCTGTTTTTCATGTCTGCACACCTAACTCACTGCACAGCTAGTACATAGCAGACTTTTAGTAAATATCTGAATGAATCCATCTAATGAGAGTTTCTAGTTAACAAGAATCTTTTCTTTTGTATCAACCATGGAAAAACTGAGCACAGTCAGAATACAAAATGAACCAGTCTTGCAGCAAAGTAGTTTGAAAATACAAGGATTTCTAAACCCGGGGGGGAGAAGAAGACATAACAATTACAATTCCTTGAAGTTGACACGACAAGCATACAGCAAGGACATTGTTGGGTGGGAGGGGGGAGAGGGAGGAGGGAGGGGGCTTTCGGTGATGGGCCACAATAATCAACCACGTTGTATATCGACAAAATAAAAAATTTTTAAAAAAAAGGAAAAGAGGGATAAAATTGAAAAAAAGAAAATACAAGGATGGGAGGGGGGTTTCGGTGATGGGCCACAATAATCAACCACGTTGTATATCGACAAAATAAAAAATTTTTAAAAAAAAGGAAAAGAGGGATAAAATTGAAAAAAAGAAAATACAAGGATTTCTAACCCCGGGGGGGAGAAGAAGACATAACAATTACAATTCCTTGAAGTTGACACGACAAGCATACAGCAAGGACATTGTTGGGTGGGAGGGGGGAGAGGGAGGAGGGAGGGGGGTTTCGGTGATGGGCCACAATAATCAACCACATTGTATATCGACAAAATAAAAAATTTTTTAAAAAAAGTAAAAGAGTGATAAAATTGAAAAAAAGAAAATACAAGGATTTCTTACATCCATTCTTATCGTCCTTCCCAAGTTCATCAACGTATTTATGAGCGCAAACTTGATGTATGAGAAATGCAGAACTACCACTGAGTAATACGTTCCATTTATTATCATAATTTGTACTTTTTTTTTGCAAGCTAGGTTTTTCTCCCCCATACTAGGTTTAGACCCACCCTGCACTGTCCAATCCAGTAGCCACTTGCTACAGGTGGTTACTTAAATTTAAATTCATTAAAATTAAAATACGATTTAAAATTCAGTTCCTCACTCGCACTAGCCACATTTCGAGTGATCAAAAGCAATACGTGGCTAGTGGCTATGACACTGGCCAGTGCGGATACAGAGCATTTTCATCATCACAGGAAATTCTACTGGACAGAGCTGGAGACACGATTATAAAGAGAACCTCCGAAAACCTCACTTACTTCTTAGCTCCCACGATCCTCGTGCTCCTCTGCTGCTTAAAGGATGTGGGTCCCGGAGTCTAGCAAACCACAAGCACATGAGTGAGTACTAGGGTCCTCTGAACCTCGATCACAAAAAAACGAATCCCCCTGTGCCCAGAAGAAATGAAGCTCTCCGGGGAAACTACCTCAAACGGAAGAAGGCAACACTTTTTAGAAAAAGCGTGCCGTCCTATCTTCCTACACTGTAAAGGCGGGTGACAAGACCAGAGCCTTCATCTTCCCCCGTTCTCAAAGCCGTGTCCCAGGGAAAGGCTCTACAAGGGAGGCGAGAAGAGAAGACAACGGATACGGGAGGCATTGGGCACGTCAAAGGAAGAGAAATTAACGGTAATCTGGCGAGGGACCAAGACCAAGGAGGTGGGAAACAGGCAGCGGAAAGTGGGAGAAGAAAAAGGGGACAGGTGATCCGATCCAGAAGGGTGGGGCCTACGACGGGCTCTGGGAAAACCAACTCTGAGCACGGGACAAAAGCGCGGCACCGCGTGCTCCGGGCTCGAGGCGCTACCTCCAAAGCACAACGGTCAAACCCAGAAACTCACGGCGGGGACTGCACCGAGTCTGGAAGACATCACTCCCTCTCCACGCCTCACACTTCCACCCAAGGGCTCCGGCCGGACCAACGCCACTTCCGCTCTCCTCGCCTCTCCCGGATGTGGACTCGGCGCCGCCGAGCCCCCGAACGTCTACTTCCGCCTAGCAGCTTCCGAGGGGGCTGCGGGCCGGAGGGTGTCACGTGGCAAGCCGCCCTCCGAGTCCTCGGAGACCCCGCCCGGGACCGCGGCCTGGGGCTTGGGAAGCTGTGGGTGGGGCTTGGGGAGAAGGGGCGGGGCTTGGAGGCTTAACCTGGCCTCTCAGAACGCCTGCCTCTGGTGCCATCTCGTTGCATGATACCTTGTGCCCTTCCACCCAACCCAGTGGCCTTTCTAGATACACGTGGAGATCAATTATTGCCCCTTTATTGATCTTAGAGAAATTACAGCCCGGTTCTCGTCTGCCCTCCCCCCCCAGGTAGAGAGACGTAGAAGCCCTTTCATTGCTGAGCTGACAGGAATTGGAGGCCAGTGGCTGAGCAGGATAGTACAGCTAGGCGAAGACTTGAGGGAGACAATGAATAATAGGGCAGATGTCGCCTCATTTACTAGCTTCAGGACTCCAAACTTGTCCTGCTTTTGGATTTTTTTGTGTGGTCCCTAGGAGACATGTTTGAGTAACTCTGGAAATCCTTAGGCAAACTATGTCTGGGCCTCTTAAGGGAACTGTGCTTGAGTCTCTCCTTAGGGGTTCTGTGATGGATTCTCTCAGAGTGACTGAGTCGGCTCCTCTCAGAATGACTGTGCCGGCTCCTCTCAGAGGGACTGTAATGGGTTCTCCCAGAGGAACTGTGTCCTCTCCTCTCTGTGGGACCACCACGGCTCCTCGAGGGACTAGAACATCTCCACTCTGAGGAACTGCGTCGGCCCCTCTTTGAGGGACTACGATAGTTCCTCTCCATGGGACTGTGATGGCTTCTCTCAGAGGGACTGCGACAGCTCCTGTCCATGGGACTGTGATGGCTTCTCTCAGAGAGACTGCGATGGCTCTTCTCTGAGGGACTGTGTCGCCCTCTCTCTGAGGGACTACGATGACTCTTGTCCACAGGACTGTGGCATCTCCTCCCAGAGGGACTGCGTCGGCTCCTCTCAGAGGGACTGCGACAGCTCCTGTCCATGGGACTGTGATGGCTTCTCTCAGAGAGACTGCGATGGCTCTTCTCTGAGGGACTGTGTCGCCCTCTCTCTGAGGGACTACGATGACTCTTGTCCACAGGACTGTGGCATCTCCTCCCAGAGGGACTGCGTCGGCTCCTCTCAGAGGGACTGCGATGGCTCCTCTCCAAGTGACTGCACTGACCCCTCTCTGAGGGACTGTGATGTCTCCTCTCAGAGGGACTGTGTCGGCTCCTCTCTAAAGGAATGTGATGGCTCCTCTCCAAGGGACTGTGACGTCTCTCAGAGGGACCGTGATGGCTTCTCTCAGAGATACTATGTCGGCTCCTCTTAGAGTGAGTATTACATGTGGTTCTCTCCCTGTAGAAGCTGTGGTTGTTTTGCTCCATGGCTCCTCTCCAAGTGACTGCACTGACCCCTCTCTGAGGGACTGTGATGTCTCCTCTCAGAGGGACTGTGTTGGCTCCTCTCCAAGGGACTGTGACGTCTCTCAGAGGGACCGTGATGGCTTCTCTCAGAGATACTATGTCGGTTCCTCTTAGAGTGAGTATTACATGTGGTTCTCTCCCTGTAGAAGCTGTGGTTGTTTTGCTCCTTGGGTGTGAGTTTCTCTTTAAGGTGACTGAGCAAGGTTCTCTTTAGAGGGTAACCAGGTAAGATTCTCCCTTGGGCCTGAACTCTGGTTCCTGGTTTGAGCAACTTCTTAGGCTCCTGGCTGGAAATTTCCTTTGCATAGTTTTTCTTTGCTCTGCTGCTACTGTCATTTTGAATAGTACCAAAAGACTGCTTGGTTGAGCTAATTTGGACATCGATATCTCTTTGGGAAACTTCAGGCTTGGGCAGTTGGAGAGGTCTTGGTTGGAAAGTACTATCTCTTTTTGTCTGTCGAGCTGATCTGCATTGGTCTGTTTCTCCCCATAATATGCCCTCCTTCTTAGTGGTTGGGCCTTTTGGCCTTAGCTTGACAACTAGCATCCCGTCTCTTTTACTATCTCTTGGTAAGTAACAGTCCCTGGCTTTTTGTTTTGGATGGTAGTTTTTGCTTGACCACAAATTGTCTGGCCTTGTCCTGTCCTCAGGCTTCTGCCCAACAGGACCTATAGCTCTGTGTACTGTTCGGAATGCATGCTTTAGGCCCTGAAAAAGCAGTTGCATGAACTTGGGTTGGGAGGTTTTCTTAGGCTGTCTTTTTAAAGAGGCAGTACTTGTCTGAGCTGCTCCAATCCTCTTCCTTCTGAAATGGTCTGGTAATTCCCTAGAGGGACTCTCTATTGTGCTCCTACTGTTTGTGGAGAACTTTGTGTTTTGTGCTCTAAGTCCTTTGGTGATTCTTTTCGTTGTATATTTTGAATCAGGGCTCTTTTTGGTTCTCACTTTATCCCATTTTTTATTCTGATTGCTTTCAGAGTCACTCTCTGGTAGAGAGTGAACTTGAGTGAATTCATAGTGCTCAGGCTCTCCAATTTCTGTCTTTCCTACTGGGTCAGGGCTGCCACGTTGTCTTCGCCTGATGTGGACTTGTACAGGAGCAGTGGACTGAGAAGATCCAGATTGGAAATCTACTGTGGGATTAGGACTACTGGAAGCTCGAGTATAGATTTTAGCTCTCCTTTGTGATAGTGATATAGGGCTCCTTGGTATGATGGGTCTGTCTCTTCCACGATACTTGGAGACTTGGGGTCTTTTCCCAGTTTGCAACCTGAAGCCAAGATGCAACCGAACCTCGCCATGGCCTTCAGGAGTGCTTACAGGGTGGAGCTGTGGATAGATAAGAAGATAAGGCCCAAAAGTGGCTTGTAATTTATGACAGCAATTAAATCCTGAACATCGGCCACACTGTAGACAGATAGGATATTTTAGGACCAGACCTGAAGTTAGAGGTGGAGGCACATTGGGGGGTATTTGACTCTTTAAGAGTTTTGTTGCTATTTTTAACTGCAGATCTTGTAGCAGCTGGAACTGTTCTAAGTCAGTCTTGGCCTGGGAAAGATAACTTGGCTTGAGAGAGTGTTGGGACTTGAAAATCCCAGTCTGTGAATCACTCTGTGAGTTCTCACTCTTTTCCACTGAAACAGGATCTTCTCTTTTGTAAAATATCCTGAGGGAAGACTCTGACTTTACAGGGGCAGGAAACTGGATCCCTGCACATGAGACAGGCCTATGCTGAATGTCTTCCTGGGATATATTACTGAGCCTTGAGTTTGTTTTCTTTATTCCCCCTCTCGTCCCAGAGTATTGCTGTATTATGGAAGATGTGGAACCACGTGTCCATATTCTTAAGGTTGGTCTTTTCTCGTGACCATGGCATAAAGTATGTCTCTGAATGTAGTTTTTGACCACTGACTGCTGAGAAATAGTACCTGGACCCTTCTCTAGAAGGCTCTGGGAAAATTCCATCAGTTCAGCTGGAACCCCAAATAAATTCTGAATAGATTGACAGGTATCTGCAGTGGTTCTTTCCGCTAAAGATATTTGAGAACAAAGTTTTTTTTCCATAGTGGTCCCCAAGACATTCCCCAGCATTAGCATACTGGAGAGATATTTTCTAGGTAGTCGTTGTCGCAAGGCATGACTCTCCCAGACGTTCTGTTGTCTGCCCAGGAAAGACCAGATAAGGCCTCTTTGAGACCCTGGTTCTGCCTGGAAGGTGATAGATGGTGACTTCCAGCTTTGCTGTGAATGTTGGGAGAGGCTCTGGAGTGAATTCTCTAGCTCCTCCATCTGCTTCCTCTTAGTTCTTTCCTTAGATATGACATCCACTCCTGAGGTCTTAGGATGTTGGGTTTCCACTGTCTTAGCTGACTCATCAGGGAGTTGATTATGAAGGGCCAAGGGAAGGGTTGAAGACTGTATAGCAGGGTCTATGTAGGGCTCTTCAGGCTGAAAAATATCTTTCCCAAGGGTTTTTATATCCAAAGCTCTTGATACTTCTGGCATCCCAGAATCCCAAGGGCCTCCTAATCCAGATGTTGTTGTAACAGAACTTGAAATGAGTGGGGTCAAAGAACTGTGTAGGAACCTAGAGAAATAATTCTCTACTTGTAACTCTTCTCCTGATGTTAACTCCTCAGATTTCCTATTCTGACATACCTGTCCTAGATTCACACCCTCAGATTCCATGACTTTAGGAGGCTCTGTTTTTGTCTGTATAGATTTCACAGCTTGAAGCCCTTGTTCATGTGTCAGTACTGTAGGTTCCTCAAATGCATTCGGTTGCTGTGATGTTAATTCTACAGATTTCACTTGAATATTTGGCCTTGGACTTAATTCTGAAGGTTCTACTAGTTCTTGAAGATGTGGCCTTCGGAGTAAATCCAAACAATCCATTACTTTAATCTCTGATCCTATGGTTACTCCTATTGGTTCTACAACCTGAGGAGTAGGTCCTGGTGCTAATTCTTCAGATTTTACTATTTGAAGCAGTGGCCCTGGGATTAACACAGTCTTTACAACTTGAAACCCAGTCAACTCCATTGTTTCCAAAATTTGGTGTGTTGGCTCTGTGATTAATTTCTCAGATTTCACATTTTGCATCCATAGCCTTGAAGTAAACTCTGAAGGTTTCACATCTTGCAGTTTTGAAGTCAACTCAACATATTCTCCCATTTGAGGGGTTGGCCCTGGTGTTGTCACTTTCACAGATTCAACAACTTTGGGGGGAGAGTCTTGGATTACCCCTACTGATTGAACAACTTGAATTTGTGTCTTTGCAGATTCTGTGACTTGATCTAGTGGCTTTGGGCTAATCCTTATAAATTCTGTAATGTGACCCAGCGGTCCTGGGGCTATCCCTGAGTGTTTCATACTTTGATTCTGTAACTGTGTTAGCCCCATTGGTACCTCCCCTTGCTGCCATGTCTTAGAGTTGAGCTCTACAGATTCTGCATGTCCCACAACTTGACTTGTTCGCTTTAGGGACAACTCTAAAGATTCCTCCATTTGCAACCATTGCTTAGAGGTCAAACCTACAGATTCAGGAACTTGATGTCCTAGCTCTGGTTTCACCTGTGAAGAAGAATGTGGGACGTGATATAATGACTTTGGAGTCAATACTATAGATTTTTCCATTTGCGGTCTTTTCTTGGAGATAACCTCCACAGGTTCTAAGTCTTGAGGACAGGGCCTTGGAGATCTCTCTGCATATCCGGTGGCCTTATTTATTGGCTTTGGGGTCATTCCAAGGAATTCCTTCCTTTGCAGCCTTGCCTCAGAGGTCAACTCCATAGCTTCTATAATGTGATGCGTGAGCTCTGGGTTCATCCCTTCAGAGTGCATAACTTGCTTTAGTGGCTTTGTATATAACTCCCCCAAATCCTTATCTTTAGGCCACGACTGAGATAGCAACTCTAGAGTTTCTGGTATTTGGTAGCTTTCCTCTGGGGTTAATTCTAAGGATTTTGAGCCTTGATCCTTTAGCACTGGAGTCAGATCAACAAATTTTGGCACCTGAAAATCTAGCTGCAGAGACATCCCTGAAGATTCCATGGCTTCATCTGTTGGCTTTGGGATCAACCCCACGGATTTCTCTACAGTTTCTGTACTTTTATGTGCCAACCCTTGTGCCATTTCTGAAGACTCTTTGCCTTGATAAATTGGTATTGAAATCAAATTCGCAGATTTAGGGATGTAATGCCTTGGCTTTGGGATCACCTCTGCATATTTTACAAACTGATGCCCTGGTCTAGGGGTTATTTCAGATGATTCTGTGATTTGATAATTTGTTAGTGGAGTTAGCTCCCCACATTTCACTCTTTGAAGCAGTGACCCCGGTGCTAACTCCACAGATTTTGCAGTTTGCTGCTGAGGCACTGAAGACAATCTCACATGTTTTATACTTTGCAACTTTGGCTCTGGAGTAAACTTCAAAAATTTCACACCTTGATGCTGTGATTCTGGAGACAAACTTGAAAATTTCACACTAGTCAACATTGGTCCTGGTAGGAACTGCCCGGTTGGCTCTGGTGCTAACACCAATGATTTCACACCTTGCCATCCTGAAGTCAACTCTTGGCAACTCATACCTTGCTCTTGGGAACCTAGTGTTAACTGTGAAGGTTTTATGTCTTGAAAGCATGACTCTGGTGAAAAGACTGCAGATTTAACACATTGTGACATGAGGCATGATGTCAACCCTAGAGAATCCACACTTTGAGGTTGTGACCATAGGTTTGACTTCACAGATTTACTATCTTGAGAACATTTCTCTGACACAAATACCATAGATCCCACACTATTCTGCATGAGGTGTGAGGGAAACTCCTTAGATTTCATACTTTGAGGATGTGGCTCTGGATTTAATGCCACAGATTTTACTTTTTGAAAACATGGCTCTAGTGTAAACACCTCACATTTTAAGTCCTGCAGCTCAGAGCCCAAAATTGATTTCACAGAATTTTCACTACAACGCAATGGCTGTCTGTTCATCTCCACAGACTTTATATTTTTAAGCAGTGGCTCTGGTAAAAATAACATAGATTTCATACCATTTAACTGAGGACCTAAAGTGAACATAGGTTGCACAACTTGCTGCTGTGAGTGCAAAAATTGGACTCCTTGAAGCTTTGTCCCTGGAGTTAACTCAGAAGATTTCGCACCTTGCAAGTGTGGTTCAGGATTTAACAAAATAGATTTTGTACCTTGAAATTCTGATCCAGGATTCAATTCAGAGGGTTTCATGCCTTGCATCTGTGGCCCTGGATTAAACTTTATAGACTTTATGCATTGAATTTTTGACTCTGGATTCAACTCAGAAGACTTTATACCTTGAAGTTTTGAAACTGGAGTTAATTCAGAAGATTTCACACCTTGTGAATGCAGTCCAGGGTTGCACCCAGTAGAGTTTGCACACTGATGTTTTGGCTCTGGAATGGATGTAGAAGAATTTGTGCCTTGAGAACACAGCCCAGGGTTGCACCCAGTAGAATTTACACACTGAAGTTCTGGCCCTGGAATGGATGCAGAAGAACTCACACCTTGAGAATGTGGCCCATGGTTGCACCCAATAGAATTTACACACTGAAGTTCCGGCCCTGGAATGGATGCAGAAGAACTCACACCTTGAGAATGTGGCCCATGGTTGCACCCAATAGAATTTACACACTGGAGTTCTGGCCCTGGAATGGATGTAGAAGAATTCACACCTTGAGAATGCAGCCCAGGGTTGCACCCAGTAGAATTTACACACTGAAGTTCTGGCCCTGGAATGGATGCAGAAGAACTCACACCTTGAGAATGCGGCCCAGGATTGCACCCAGTAGAATTTACACACTGAAGTTCTGGCCCTGGAATGGATGCAGAAGAACTCACACCTTGAGAATGTGGCCCAGAGTTGCACCCAGTAGAATTTACACACTGAAGTTCTGGCCCTGGAATGGATGGAGAAGAATTCACACCTTGCAAATGTGGTCCAAGGCAAAACACCTTAGATTTTATACCTTGAAGCTCTGGCCCAGGATTCAGTTCAGAACAATTTACACCTTGCAACTGTTGTCCATTGTTGAATGCCATAAAATTTTTACACTGAATCTGTGGCCCTGGATTTAGTTCAGAGGACTTCCAACCTTGTGATTTAGGCTCATGCTTGAATCCCAGAGATTGCTCATCTGGAAGTTTTGTCTCTGTGCACAACTCAGAAGATTTTATCCCTTGCAACTGTGGCCCAGGGTCGAACTCTAAAGACTGCATACCTTGAAGCCTTGTTGCCAGGTGCAACTCAGAAGATTTCACATCTTGAAACTGTTCCTCAGAATTGAATTTCATAGATTTCACATCTTGAAGCTGTGTTCCTCTGCACAATTCCGAAGATTTTACATGTTGCAAATGTGGCCTAGGATTGAACATCATAAATTTTACACTTTGAAGCTCTGGCCATGGATTCAATGCATGAGATTTCTCAACTTGCTGCTGTTTTCCAGCACTGAACTTAGAAAGTACCACACTGTGGATCTTTGATTTCAAGGTCAACTCAGAGAGTTTTCCAACCTGCAATTCTGGGCCATGGTTGACCGCTGTAGAGTTCATCGTTTGAAGCTTTACTGACTCAGACTTCACACCTTGCAGCTTTTCCCCAGAGTTTAATTTTGTAGATTTCACACCTTGAAGGTGTATCCCTGGTGTCAACAAAGATAATTTCCTATCTTGTAACTGCCGTGCTGAATTGAACCCCAAAGATATACTATCTTGTACCTTTGTACCTAGAGTCAATTCAGAAGATTTCGTGTCTTGCCACATTGGCCCAGGCATGAATCCCACGGATTTTACTTTTGGAAGCTTTGTCCTTGGGATCACTTCAGAAGGTTTCATATTCTGCAAGTGTGGTCCAGAACTGAACTCCATAGATTTTACATCTTGAAGCTTTGTCCCCAGGATCAACTTAGAATATTTCACATCTTGAAACTGTGGGCCTGAGTTGAAACCCATAGGTTCCCCTCCTTGAAGGTTTGTCTCTGGTATTAACTCAGAAGATGTCATAACTTGTAACTTTGGACCATGGTTGAACTCCACAGATTTCATATCTTGAATCTTTCTCCCTTGAATCAATTCACATTTTCTACTTTGTTTCTGTGGTCCACAGTTGAATTCCACTGATTTCATACCTTGAACCTTTGTCCCTGGGATCACCTCAGAAGATTTTATACCTTGAAAGTGTGGTTCACAACTTAACTCCATAGATTTTACATCTTGAAGCTTTATACCCATGATCAGCTCAGGAGATTTTTTGTCTTGTAGTTGTGGGCCTGAGTCCAGCTCTATAAATTTTACACCTGGAAACTTCCTTCCCAGGGTCAAATCAGAAGATTTCTCACCTTGTAACTTTGGACTAGGTTTGAATTCTTCAGATTTTACACCATCAAGTTTTTCCCGTGGGATCACTTCAGAAGATCTGACACCCTTTAAGTGCAGTCCAGAACTGAAACCCGTAGATTTTACATCTTGAAGCTTTATACCTGTAATCAACCTAGAAGATTTCACATCTTGCAATTGTGGGCCTGAGCTGAATCCCACCACTTTTACTTCTTGAAGCTTTGTCCTTAGTATTGACTCAGAAGACTTCACAGCGTGCAACTGAGGCCCAGGTTTGAAATGTGTAGATTCAGTGCCTTGAGTCTTGGTCCCCATAATCAAATCAGAAAATGGTATACCTTTCAACTGTGAACTGGGGTTTAACTCAATACATTTCATATCTTGGGACTTTGTCTCAGGTGTTAACTTAGAAGATTTTACACTTTGCCACTGTGGCCCAGAGTTGAACTCAGATTTCACATCTTGAAGCTTTGTTTGAAGAGCCAACTCAGATGATTTAATACTTTTCAAGTGTAGTAGGAAATTCAGCTCTACATTTTTATCACTTTTAAATTGTAGCCCTTGGTTTAATACTCCAGATTTCACCACTGGAAGCTGTGGCTCTTGTGTAAACACTAGAGACTTCACACCTTGAAGCTGTATTCCTGGGGGTGACTCTAAGGGTTTTACTTCTTGCAGCTGTTGTCCTCGGGTCAACTCAGAAGATTTCACATCTTGCAAATGAAGTTCAGGTTTGAATGTCATAGAGTTTATATCACAGAGCTTTAACCTGGAATTCGGGTCACATGATTTCATACTTCTCAACAGCCCAGGTTTCAAATCAATAAGTTTGAACCCTTGAGGTTGATGTTCCAGGAGTGATGCCAAAGGTTGTATACCTTGGAGCTTTGGCCTTGAAGTCAACTTAAATGACTTCACACCTCCCAACTGTATGGGAAGTTTTGACTCTGCAGGTGTGATACCTTGAGATTGTGACCTAAGATTTAACCCTACAGATTTCACACCTTGGAACTCAGGTCCTGGAATCCACTGAACACATCTCATACTTCCAAGTTTGGCTTCGTGATTTAACTCCACAGTTTTCATACCTTGAAGCTGTGGCTCTGAGGTTGACACCAAAATTTTCCCCTTTTGCAGCTGTGGTCCTGGAGACAACTGAGACAACTCAGGGGTCTTCACAAACTGCAACTGTGGCCCAAGGTTGAACTCCATAGATTTTTCACCTTGAGATTTTGGCCCTAGAGCCAATTCAGATGACTTCAGACCTCCCAACCCTGTGGAAAGTTTTGACTCTGCAGGTTTGACACTTCGAGATTGTGAACTAAGATTTAACCCTAGAGATTTTACACTTTGTGTCTCATGTCCTGGTATCCACTGAACACATCTCATACTTCCAAGCTCAGGCTCTTTGTTTAACTCCACAGTTTTCACACATGGAAGCTGTGGCTCTAAGGTTGACTCCAAGGATTTCACTTGGTATAACTGCGGTTCTGAGGTGAACTTAGGAAATTTCATACTTTGAAAGTCTGGTTCATGTTTGAACTCTTTATCTTTTACTTCTTGAAAATCTGGTTCTGGAGTCAGTTCAGATGATTTTGTACATTTCAACTGTAGCTCAGAGTTGAGGTCTACAGATTTTTCACCTTCAGATTTTGGCTCTGGAATTAACTTCAAAGACATTACACCTTCTGACTCATACCCTCTCTTCAGTTGCTCTAAATTCACACAATGCTGCTCTGGCGAGTTTACAGATATCTGACCGTCCTGTTCAGGCCTAGGAGTTAAATCCACAGGTGCCATCCCTCTCAACTGTTGCTTTGTGGCTAAATCCACAGATTTCACTCCTTGAAACTCTTGCTTTCTGGTTACATTCACAGATTTAACTACCTGTTTCTTTAGCCTTTGGGTCAACTTCACAGATTTTATACATTGCAGATGTGGATCTGCAGTCTCCTCTACAGATTTTAAACTTTGAAGCTTTAAACATGGGGTAATCTCCACAAATTTCATATCTTGCATTTGTAGCTCTGAAGTCAACTTCTCAGATTTCACACCTTGTAGCTGAGGCCCTTGAAGCACCTTCATAGATTTAACACCTTGCATCTTTGGCCCAAGTGTCAATTCCACAACTTTTAAGTCTTGCAGCTTTGTGTCTGGGACCAATTTCACAGTTTTTAAATCTTGAATTCTTGAACCTGGAGTCAATTCCACAGATTTCTCACCGTGAAGCTTGGAATCAGGAGTGAATTCCACAGATCTGACATCTTTTATCTGTGACCCCAAGGTTTTTGTCACAGATTTCACACCTTCCAGCCGTGGACTTGGGGTTATCTTCATAGATTTTATACCTTCCAGACATGGCTCTGGAGTTAAGGCCACAGATTTCATATCTTCCAACTGTGATCCTGAGGTCAGCAGCTCAGATTTTAAATCTTGAATCTTTGAGCCTGGGGTCAGCTCCCCTGGCTTCAGACCTCTTTCCTGTGGCTCTGCGGTTAACACCATAGATTTGACATCTTCCACCTCTGGCTTTGATGTTAGCTGCATAGATTTCATACCTCTCAAACTCAGATTTTAAATCTTGAATCTTTGAGCCTGGGGTCAGCTCCCCTGGCTTCAGACCTCCTTCCTGTGGCTCTGCGGTTAACACTATAGATTTGACATCTTCCACCTCTGGCTTTGATGTTAGCTGCATAGATTTCATACCTCTCAAATGTGGTCCTGGGGTTAACTCCATAGATTTCATATCTTCTAGCTGTGGCTCTGGGGTCAGCTTCTCAGGTTTTAAACCTTGAAGCTTTGAGACTGGGGTCCACTCCACAGGTTTTATATCTTGCAGCTGTGGTCCTTGGATGAATTCAGAAGATTCCATACCTTGAAACTGTAGTCTTCTGGTTAAATCAGAATGGTTTATACTTGGCAACTGTGGCCCAGGAGTCAACTCCATAGATTCTACATTTGATGTCTGTGTCTGTGAGAGTAATTTAGAAGAAATGTCACTTTCAAAGCTTGGAAATTGGTTCCCTGCTATGTGTTTTACACCTTGAAACAGTGGCTCTGGTACTAACAATACTTGGCAACTGTGGCCCAGGAGTCAACTCCATAGATTCTACATTTGATGTCTGTGTCTGTGAGAGTAATTTAGAAGAAATGTCACTTTCAAATCTTGGAAATTGGTTCCCTGCTATGTGTTTTACACCTTGAAACAGTGGCTCTGGTACTAACAACTCAGGCTTGGCCCCTTGCCTCTCTGGTCTGGGGGTCAACTCAAAAAATTTTACATATTGTAGTTGTGGCCCTGAGTTTAACTCTGAAGATTTTATACCTTGAAGTTGAGTTCCTGGTGTCAAATCAAAAAATTTGATGTCTTGTAGCCATGGCCCTAGGTTAAGCCCCACCTGTTTCACACCTTGAAGCTCTGGAAACATCTTTGCTAAATTGGAATCTTGAAGCCCTAACTCTGGAGTCACCTCTGCAGAATTCCCATCATGAAACATTGATCCTGGGATTTGCTTCCCAAGTTTGACATCTTGAAGCTTTGGTCCTGAAGTCAATTCAGAAAATTTGACATCTTGCAACCATGATCCTGGGTTTGGTTCCACAAATTTCATACCTTGAGGTTGTGGTTCTGGAGTAAACTGTACAGATCTGACACTTTGATGCTTTGGCTCTGGGATAAAATCTGACAATTTGATTTCTTGCATTGAGGAACCTAGGGTCAGTTCATCAGGTTTCACACCATAATGTGGGGTCCTTGAGATTAAATCTACAGGTTTTTCTCCTTGAAGAAATGGTCCTGGAGATAATTTTGAAAATCTGACACTTTGCAAAGGTGGCCCTGGGGTCAATCCAGAAGATTTCATACTTGGCTGCCAAGAGCCTAGATTTAAATCCACAGATTTTACACCTTGGAGCTGTGCCCCCTTAGTCAAATGCTCCAATAACATACTTTGTAGCACTGGCCCTGGTGTCAGCCTCTCAGATTCTACCACTCCTGTAGTTGACTGTTGGATTAAATTCACATGTTTCACATCTTCCAGTTGTGGCTCTGGATCCAACTGCCTGGACTTTACTCCCTGGCGCTGTGGTACTGGGGTCAAGTCTGTAACATGTGGTTTTGGTCCTATATTTAAATTTGTAGATGCCACCACTAATGGGGATGACTCAGAGGTTAACTCCACAGATGTCAAATTTTGCAGTAGCGGCTCTGACTTCTCATATTGCCTCCCTGGTCCTAGAGTCAACTCCAGAGATCCTGTTTCTGAAAATGATGGTACTGGAATAGGCCCCTGTGTCTTATCAACTTGAGGCAATGCCAACCCCACAGTTTCTCTGTATTCATATTCTGAACTTAGGGGTATCTCTGATAACTCAGTAACTTCCAAACATGGTCCTAGATTCAGATGAGCAAACTTCATTTCTTGGGACTGTGGCTCTGTGGTCAACACCTCTGATTTCACATTTTGCATCTCTGATCCTGGTATATCTAGAAATTCTTGTGTTGTGCGTTGTGACACTGGAATATCCCTCATTGCTTTTACAAGTTGGATAACTGTCTCTTTAGTGCTTTGGAATGGCACTGAGCTCATCTCCATAGATTTTGAAGTTTGGCTCAGTGGCCCTGGGGTAATTTTTAAAGATGACTGTGTCAACCCAACAGGTTCTTCCACTTGGTGACAAGTGTCAGAGGTGAACTTCACTTCCGTTTGTTGATATACTGGCTCTGAGATTATTCCTAAAGATTCCGAGGCTTGGTGCCACGGACTTAATCCTTCAGGTTCTGTGGCTCGATGATATGGTTTGGGGTTTGTCTCTACAGATTTTACTGCTTGAAGGTGTGTTCCTGGGATCAATTCCCCATATTTCATACTTTGCACCTGTGTCTCAGGAATTAACCTCCTACATTCTACCATTTGAGTTTTCACATCTTCAAGCAATAATACTGGGTCTATCTTCTCAGACCTGATATCTTGTAACCACGGCTTTGGGTCCAATTCCATGGATTTTATATCTTTTTGTAGTGGACTTAGGGTCAACTCTACAGTTTTTATGCCTTGAAACTGTGGTGGTAGGGCCAAATGAACAGATTCCATACCTTGCAACTGTGAATCTGGGGTCAAACCCCCAGGTTCTAAAACATGTGGTTGTGCTGGTGGAATTATTCCGATGGAATCCATGGCTTGTAATAGTGCCACTGGAGTTACTTTCATATAATCCATGACTTGATGCAATGGTGTTGAGATAATTTCCAATGATTTTGTGCTTTGATGGACTGGCCCTGGAGTAGTCTTCACCTGTTCCATGACTTGACTTTGTGACCTTGGGGTCATGCCCACTGATTCTGTGACTTTATGCTGTGGCATTGGGGTCATTTCCACAGTTTCCATGACTCCGTGTTGTGGCCTTGGACTCATCTTTCCTTGTTTTGTGGCTTGATGGTCCAACATTGTGTTCATCTTTATTGACTCCATGACTTGACATTGTGGCTTTGGGGTCATTCCCGCTGAGTCTAAAATATGTGAATGTGATTTATCAATCATCCCCATGGAATCCATGACTTCTAGCAATGCTACAGGAGTTACTTTCACATCATCTGTGACTTGATTCAGTAGTCTTGAGGCCATCTTCTTTGATTCCATAATTTGGTGCTGAGGCCTTGGAGTTACCTCAACTGATTCAGTGACTTGATTTGGTGATTTGGGAGTTATGTTCACTGTTTCCATGGCATCCACTGGCTTCACAACCTGATTTGGTGGCCGTGGAAACAAACCCACAGACTCTCTTACTTCCGAGTGTGATTCTGACATCATCCCCATTGAATCCATGACCTGAAGCAATGCCAGTGGAGTTACCTTTATGCTATCTGTGACTTGATGTGATAGCGTTGGGGTCAACTCCACATTAGTCACTTGTGTCTTATGCTGCTGTGTCCCTTCTTTTGGAAGACCTATGACCTTATGCTGTATACTAAGCTCTAGCAAGTGTTTTGGGTCCTTTTTCCGTAAAGCAGTTTCCTCTTGAATTATGTCAACTCTTAAACTTCTGGGAGGTGGAGTGCCCATTGACATAACTAGAGGCTTGGATCCAAGGATTTGGGGGCCACCCTCAGGATGTAATTGTTTACCTGAGATAAGTGACTGTGAAATTTTTGTTTCTGTCCCATTTAATCCAGATTCCGTTCCAATGTTCATATGAAGCAGTAATGATGGAAGGTCTGGGGATTTACTGTTGATGTTTTGCTCAGTGCTTTGATGAATGGACATAGGTAACTGGGTTTGGGGCTTCTCTGGTTCAGGGACTCCTCCTTGTACTTCAATTAAATAATTCAGCATTGCCCATGATTCCCTCACAGGCAGAGGCACTGTTTGTTCCTGCAAAGTACAAACCTTCCAAGACATATGTCCTTCTAGCTGCCCCCTAGTCAAAGGAGAGAGTGGGATTGGAGCCCACCCTGGGTGTTGTGGCTTCTCCTTGGAAACAGAATTTGGCCCATAACCTGATGTCAAATGACTCTTGCTCCGTCTCTCATCTTTTGTTTTCTTTTGTTGTTTGCAGAAATTTAGGGGTTCAAAAATAGAGTTGATGAAAGAGCTTTGAGGTTGTAAGGGTGAAAGACCTGCCAAATTATGGAAAAGTTTTGATTTCTCAGGATCTGACAGCTGAAAAGGAGGCAGGGATGTGCCTGGGTTTCTGAACACAGAAGGTTGCTTTTTGGGAGAAACAGGTAAACTATGGCTCCGGAATTGCCAGTTTCCTCCTTCAGAAAAGACAGGAAGGTGAGACAGGCTGCAGTTGTTGCATGATGATCCTGAAGAGATGCTGTGGTCAGTATAATGTTTTGCCTTCTTACAGTTACAACAGGGTAGAACAGCCTCCTGAGCCACAAGAAAGGAGGAGGTGGAGGAAGAAATCTTATCCTGTGGTTTGGGCAAACCCAGTTCCATAAGACATGATCTAAGAAATAAAGAGAAAAGTTTTTACTTGCTTTGAAGTAGGAAAAGGAAAAGTAGGAAAAAGAAATAGAGTGACTATTTCTTTGCAAAATATTTTTGGCCTGAGGGAGAATTGGAAAAAAGAAAAAAACTTGCTTTCCCCAACATTAGTTACTTATGGAAAGAAGTCCTCCACTAGGACAAAGGGAAGCAACTGTTCCCATTCCACTCAGAAATGATCCTTACCAGTTTGAACCCAGAATTTCCCCTACTGCCCAAACTAATTTTCTTCTTCCCCTTCCTCCCTCCCTCTCTCTCTTCTTCTCTCTTTCCCTCCCTTCCTCCCTCCCTCTCTCACCCAGAAACTACATTCCTGACCTTGCACTTTCCAGGTGTTGGAAAATTTGTTGAAGACTCCTGTTCATTGACCAGAATACATACTCCTGGGCCGAGGATGCAGGAAGTCCTGAAACACTGAATGCAACAGAGTATGTCAGTGTAACTGAAGTGATATTAAAGTACCAGTAAGGAGCTTCAGCTGTGCCCTTCAGATGGAGTTACTTGGAGGCAGCAAGAGAGAAGAGGGCCTTGGCGGCCCCCAGGACAGCAAGACTACTAATAGCGTTCACATGGACCCACGCAGGAGCGAGGAGCCAGAACAACTGAAAAAAGGGAGCCATTCAGAGGCTGGTGAGTCATTGCAAGGGACCAGTGCGGAGCCCGTCCCATGGGAAGTGTTTGGAGCACGGGCGGTGGGGGAGACAGGCCCACTGGGAGAACACTGGGGCACAGCAAGGACAGCTGATCTGCCCCCCAATCAGCACAGGACCACTCAGAGGAGACTGGTCAGGAATGCAGAATGGCATGGGGTGCAGTTTGATGAAAAAACTCAGGCCCAGATCAGAGATTCTACAGAACACAGACCCACCAGGTCTCTGGAGAGCCGGAAGTACATACAAGGTCAACCATTAAACCCTGAGCTGCACAAAAAGCCTTCCCTAGGGAAACAGCAGCAAAGTAGCAATTTAAACAACCACACAGCTCAAGTACTGGTTCCCATAGGAAGTTCCCCCATGTTAGAAGCAAAGGACGAAAAGTTAGTTCCGGCCCAGGCACCCCATCAGCACCTTGGGGCCTGCCTGGGTACTGGAGGCTTGGATCTGGGGACCAGACCCCACTCCCACTTCGAGGCAAACTGCACCAGTGCCTCGGGGCCAGCCTGGGGACCTGAAGCATGGAGAAGGGGACTGGACCCCCCCTCCCACAACCAGGCATACTACGCCAGCACCTTGAGGCCTGCCCGGGGACTCAAAACAAGGAGAAGGGGACTGGACCTCTCTCCCACAACCAGGCACACCAAGCCAGTGCCTTGGGGCCCGCCCATGGTCCTGGGGCATGGAGAAGGGGACCGGACCACCCTCCCACAACCAGGCACACCATTCAGCACCTCAGAGCCCACCTAGGGACCCAGGGCACAGAGAAGGGGACCAGACCTCTCTCCCACAACCCAGCATACCAAGCCAGTGCCTTGGGTCCTACCTAGTAACCTGAGGCATGGAGCCAGGAACCAGACCCTCCTCCCACAACAAGGCACACCATGCCAGTACCTCGAGGCCCACCCAGGGACCCGCGGCAAGGAGAAGGGGACTGGACCTCTCTCCCACAGCCAGGGACACCATGCCAGCACCTCAGGGCTTGCCCAGCCCAGAGGCATACAGAAGGAGACTGGACCCTCCTCCCACACCAGGCACAAAATGCCAGCACCTCGGGGCCCACCTGGGTACCCAAGGCATGGAGAATGGGACTGGACCCTCCTCCCACAACCAGGCACACTCCGCCAGTACCTCAGGGCCTGCCCAGGGACCCCGGACATGGAGAAGGGGACTGGACCCCTCTCCCACAGACAGGCACATGGCACCAGCGCCTTGGGGCCTGCCCAGGGACCAGAGACATGGAGAAGGGGACCAAACACACCCCACAACCAGGCATACCACCAGTTCCAAGAAGCATGCCAAAAACAGCACCTCCACGTGGGTGGCCCACCACAGCCACCACAATAACCATGGCTGCCGTGAAGACGGCTAGATGCCACCACGCAGATGGTCCGCCAGCCAATGGAGTGCTGTGACACAAGGAGCATCACCAGCAGAGATAAAGAAAAGAGGAGGATATCTGTCTCCACAGAGCCCATTTCATAGTCACGGAAGAGACATCTGCTCTATGATAATATTGGGGGACCTGATCACATCTCTCAGCACTGGACAGATCATCTAGGCAACAAGTTAACAGAGTAACCATTATTCTTTCAGAAGGAGAGAAGAAATCTAGGGCAATTAGAGGGGGCAGAGCGAGGGAATGGGGAAGGGGAGAAGTTGGACAAGGGGCATAAAGAATAATTATGATTTGTAACAATATATATGCTAGTAATATTGATTTAATCACCGTATCTCAATGTTCAACCCCAAAAATATGTATAATCGATTTTGATTCAATAAATAAAATAAATTGTAAAAGATAAATAAATAAATAAAAATAAAGTACCAGTAAGAAAACCAGTAAGAAGAGAGATTTAACTTAGAAATTGTCATAGTGAGGGAGTAAAACAGAATACTAGATATTTTACTCCTACCTTTTACTGAGTTTATTGGTAGGTTAAGCTAAAGAGAGAAAGAATAGGCTATAGACAAACTTTACTCACCGTGTCAGGTCAGCTTCAAGGTAACCCATCTTGAGGATTTCTTCCCACTGTGGAACTGGGAGTAGGGATGAAGAATCTATTAGCATCATGACTATTGACATCATCTAGTCCAACTCCCTCACTTTGCAAATAAGGAAACGAAGAGGAACTCATGCCCAAGATCATAAAGTGGTAGAGCTCAGACTTAACCCAGATCGCAAGTTAAAAAAGGGACTATACTATGCTGTCTTCATCATGTAGTAAACGTAAGCCATTGGGAAGAACAGGAATAATCGTGGTAATAGCAAGTTGGAGTGGGGGAAACAGAGGTCATGATACATATCTTTTCCTCCAAAGGAGTCTATTCAGTATCTATGGTGGGGAAATAAAGGTACAGAAAATTCCCTCACCAAACACCTGGTAATTACCCTTTTATCCATTCTCCAGTCTCACCAAATTTCTTTCCAAAAGTATTGGGAAAAAAAGAAGCATAAAAGATTGCACAAAACAAGATGAGGAAAGGAAGCATGAGGAAAGAATCCTTGGAAAGAATTGTGGAGCTATTTGTATCTCTTTGGAAGTGGAGATGGCAGAAAAAATGGACATACTTCTTTCATTTACATCCTCTTTTTCAACCTCTTTCCACCTGCTATTTAAAGCTCAGGTCTTAAAGCAGACCCACAATTGATCTGTCATTAGCCTTGAGCTGAAGAGGAAAGGATAGGATCTTTCTTACCTGTGAATTTATGGATCTTTTTCAATTTATTCTGCTTTGAAGTCTAGAGAAGCACAAAAAGAAAAAATAAAATTAGGTTATGTTCTTGGTTAGAGACTTTATTGACAACACATCTCATCTTATAGATATCAGATATTGATACAATTGGCATCTATAACCACATCATTAGTTACCACCTTATTTATTTATTTGTAAATCATTTATTGAGTACTTACTAAGTTCTAGGTATCGTGTGAGGTGCTGCTGGGTCTACAAAGATAAATATGATCCTTGTATTCTAGAAACTTACAGGAGCAGGGAAAACAGTTGTCTAAACAGATAAGGTAAACTACCATCTGATAAATGCTGTAACAGAAATATAAATGTTAGGGAATACAAGGACAATGATTAACTTCCTAGGAGAGAAGGAAGAATTACTCAAGAAGTTGCCATTTGTACTGAAGTCTGAAGAATTAGCAGACGTTTTTAGATGAAGAAAGAGCATTCAGGGCAAGTGGGAACATCACCGAGAAGATAAGCACGTCATGATGGTTAGGTGCACTTTTGCTAAGTAGTGGGAGATGAGGAGGAAAATGTAGGTGAAAAACAGATTATGCCTAATGACGGAATTTTAATTTTATTCTGTGGGCCAGAATTTTCCAAATAGTAGTTAGTAAATTGGGTTTGTTTTTTTTCTTTTCTTTTCTTTTCTTTTAAAGATGGCCAGTAAGGGGATCTTAACCCTTGAGTTGGTGTTGTCAACACCACGCTCTCCGAAGTGAGCTGACCAGCCATCCCTATATAGGGATCCGAACCTGTGGCCTTGGTGTTATCAGCACCACACTCTCCCAAGTAAGCCATGGGCCGGCTCTAAATTAGGGAGTTTTCAAAGATGCTCCAGGATATTTTAAAGGAAGTAATGACATTTGTTACCATTTCAAATAAGACAAATATTTATTTCTTCTCTTTGAATCAGGACATCATTCTCTAAGAGTATATCAAAAGAGCCTACACAACAATCAGTGGGGACTCCTTGAATATCCTCATGACTCAATAACTAAGTTACTCCTAGCTGCAGTGGTAGTTTTGACCGTTAGACAGTTTTTAATTGATCATATACTTAGTCATATATTATTTAATAATTTACACCCATAATGGACCATTGATTAAAAACAAGAAGCAAAAGGAAAACCAATGTTGAAATAAAGATTAATAAGCTTACAAATGATCTTTCTATATATTTATCTCAAAATGATCTATACATATCACAAACCTAAATAGTCTGGAAATGCTGAATTAAATAAAACATCCTTTTAAATGCAGCATGTAGCTCCTCAAAAGACAGTAAGGGAAATCCCTGTAGGCCAACAAGGAAAAACTGGGGGGGAAAAAGTGGAAAGTCAGTTGATACTTGATGGAGTTTGGATGTGTTGTCTCCTCCAAAACTCATGTGGAAATTTGATTCCCAATGTGGCAGTGTTGGAAACTGATTGAATCATAGGGGTGGATCCCTTATGAATGGATTAATGCTCTCCCTGGGGGAAGGGGAGTAATGAGTGAGTTCTCACTCTATTAGTTCCCATGAGAGCTTGTTCTTTAAAAGACCCTGGAATCTCCTCTCTCTCTCTTGCTTCCTCTCACCATGTGATCTGCTTGTACCTGCCAGCTGCCTGCTGTTTTTCCACCATAAGTAGAAGCAGCCTGAGGCCCATGCCAGATGCAGCTGTCCCAGAATCATAAACCAAATAAACCTCTTTTCCTTATAAATTACCCCGTCTCAGGTATTTCTGTTATAGCAACACAAATGGACTAAAACAATACTTTAATGCCCTAGGTCATTTGCAGTGTCAGTCAGTAAGGGACTTGGGTTAACAACAAGGTAGGGACAAAAGACAAGGCTCATGTGAAGTGCGTATTTGGCCCCAGAAAAAAGCCAGGATTCTCAAAGTGCTACACGCTAGTGGAAAGGTGACTAGAAAAAAATCTGCCCATCAGATAAGGAAGTTTAAGCTATAGGTGGGGAAAAGAGTCTTCTCTAAGAATTTTAACTATGAGTCTATCCTCATACTGATTTGGAGTTCTAATTTATAATTTATACTCACTGTGTAGCCAAGAATGCTCAAACTGAAAATAAAAGTGGGGCAGCCCTAGGTTGGTAATGCTCTAGGGCAAAAGGCGAAAGTAAATGCAAATGTCCTTAGAAATTAAAAAGTAGAAGAGGAAGAAGAAAAACAGTTTGAATAACTGTATATTAATAAACATGAAAAAATATGATACGAAAATTGGGCAAAAAGAAATAGGTCATTTGAGTAGAACTATAAGTATGAAAGCAATTGATATAATAATCAAAGACATTCTCCATCAGACCTAATAAAAGAATTCACCAAGGTTTCTGAATGCCAGAACAACTTACAAATATCCATAGCATTTCTCTATGTGGCAAAAAACTATGCCTTGGGGTGAATGTCCCCCCAAAGCTTAATCCTCACTGTTAACTATTGAGGGTGGGAAATCCTAATATAATAATTAAAAGGTGGGGCCTTGAAGAGGTGATCAGATTGTAGGACCATGCTATATTGAATGGATTAAAAATGGTGGACATGGGCATGGTTTGGAGGGCTTTAAAAGGAGAGTAAATGAGGAGCTTGTTCTTTCTCTCACTCTCTGCTCTGCCATTTTTGCAATGTGATACCTGGCCGACACTGTCGCCACCAACAAGACCTTCACCAGCTATGTTCCCTGGACTTTGGACTTCCTAGTCTCTGAAACTGTAAGCAACAAATTTCATTTTCTTTATAAAATACCCAGTTCTGTGTATTTTATTATAAGCAACAGAAATGGACTAATACAAACTATAAAAATATAATTTAAAATAATAAAAGATATCCTTCATAATGGTAATAAAAATAATAAAGTATCAAGATCTTAAGCTAACCAAGAATACAGAAGACTTTCATGTAGAAAACCATAAAACTCTTAGAGTTTCTAAGGGTCTTTTCTGAAAGTCAGGATTCCCAATCCAGAGACAATGGTCCTCATAGAATGGATCCCAAAGGTGTAACTGAGAGTAACTGCAATAATATTGTTGACAGTTTTGATGCATGAACCTCTTGGAGTCCCTCATCTGTGGTAACTGTGCCTATAGTCTGTGCCATCCAGCAGTGAACCATTCTTCCTTGTATCAAGGGTTATGATGTGATTACTCAAGCCCAATCCAGGACTGGGAAAATAGCCACATTTGCCACATTGATTCTGCAGAAGATTGAATTGGATCTAAAGGCCACTCAGGCCTCGGTCCTGGCAGCCACTCAAGAATTAGCTCAGCAAGATACTGAAGGTGGTCATGGCATTAGGAGATTACATGTGTGCCTCCAGTCATGCCTGCATTTGGGGCACTAATGTGCATGCTGTGGTGCAGAAGCTGTAGATGGAAGCTCCCACATTATCATAGGTACCCCTAGCTACGTGTTTGGTATGCTTAACTGGAGATATCTGTCTCTCAAATACATCAAGATGTTTGTACCAGATGAAGCTGAAATGTTAATCCACAGATTCAAGAACCAGATCTATGACATATTACAAAGGCTTAGCAGCAACACCGAGGTGGTTTTGCTGTCAGCTACGGTGCGTTCCAAAGTGCTCAAGGTGACCAAGAAGTTCATGAGTGACCCCATTCAGATTCTTGTCAAGAAGGAAGATTTGACCCTAGAGGGTATCCACCAATTCTACATCAATATGGAATGAGAGGAGTGGGAGATGGACACACTGTGTGACTTGCATGAAGCCTTGACCATCACTCAGGCAGTCATCTTTATCAAAGGAAGGTCAATTGGCTCAGTGAAACAATGCATGCCCAAGACTTCACTGTTTCTGCCATACATAGAGATATGGACCAAAAGCAATGAGATATGATCATGGAGGAGTTCTATTCTGGCTCTAGCAGAGTATTAATTACTACTGAACTGCTGGCTAGAGGCACTGATGTGCAGCATTTCTTCAGTCATGAGCTATGACCTTCCCACCATAAGAAAAACCATATCCACAGAATTGGTCATGGTGGACATTTTGGCCATAAGTGTGTGGCTGTTAACATGGTGACAGTGCTAGACAAGAGGACTCTTTAACACGTTGAGACCTACAACATCTCCATTGAAGAGATACCCCTCAGTGTTGCTGATCTTGTCTGAGAGCAGCTATTCTCCTACCTGGTCCCAGCCGGTGTTCAATCCTGGGGGGCAGAGGGGAACAGAAGGAGTGGGGAGGGAAGGAAGCCAAGAAATGGACATCTTCTCATTTTTTTCTTTGAATAAATGTCACTCTTCTTTCCATTATCACGCATTTTTAATTTTATTCAACATATTTTAGCACTTGTACATATTAGTGGGGTACAGTGTGTTGTTTCAATACATGCATATACTGCACAATGATTCACTCAGAATAGATAGCATATTCTTGTACCCATTAGTCCACCTCTTTTTCTCCCACTCCCCACTCCATACCACCACCTGAGGCAAAAGAAAGAACCGTGAATATTTTAGGCACCCTTTCTTTGGGGTAGGTTCTTGCCCCAGGTGTTCTCTCTTCTCCCAAAAAACACTAATCCATTTCCCTAACCTAGTCACCTCCAGATCACAGAGGCTCTCTCCACCCCAGCTGAATTCCTCTGAAAATGATTCAAGGAGCTATAATATGTCACTCAACGTCATTTGCTGGACCAAATGTGGAGAAAGTACCCCTGAGTGAGGTTGCCCAGGAAATTGTTCCCAGGTTGCGGGGAGTACGGGATACAAACTAGTTGCTATTTTTACATTGTTTTGTATTTATTGATTTAGGAAACAAACACAAAATTCTGAAAAAGATGACTTGGAAACTGAAAAAAAAAAAAAAAAAAAAAAAAAAAAAAAAAAACTCTAATGAAAGACATAGAAGATTATCTAAATAATTGGAGAGATATTTCAGGCTCTTGGTCAGGATAATTAAAAATTTTAAAGATGTCAGTACTCCCCAAATTAAATAATACACTAATGCATTCCCAATCCATATTTCAGTTGGAATGTTTCAAGAACTTGTTAAATTCTCCAAAATTTATATGACAAAATAAAAGTCCACTAATAGCTAACTCAACCTTAGAAAGAAGAGCAAAGAGGGCCAGCCCGTGGCTCACTTGGGAGAGCGTGGTGCTGACAACACCAAGTCAAGGGTTAAGATCCCCTTACCGGTCATCTTTAATTTTTTTTATTTATTTATTCTTTTTTTTTTTCTTTTGTCCTTTTTTTGAGACCGGCCGCACCGTGCTCAGCCGAGCACACCAGCCATCCCTATATAGGATCCGAACCCACAGCAGGAGCGCTGCTGCGCTCCCAGAGCTGCACTCTCCCGAGTGCGCCACAGGCTCGGCCCCCGGTCATCTTTAAAAAAAAAAAAAAAAAAAAAAAAACGAAGAGCAAAGAAGGGACTTGTGTACCAAATACTGAGACACACTAAAAAATGATAGGTAATAGAAACAAGGAACAAATAGACCAGTGGAACAGAATAGAGAGCTGAGAGGCAGACTTATTTATAAATGGCATCTTAATATAACAAAGAGAATCCTATAAATCAATGGAAAAATTATTCTTTAGCAAACGGTAATAGAACTGGCCAAGAAAAATAAAATTGGATCACTTCCTGAAACCATATATAGAGGTGGACTCCAAGTGTATTAAAAACTAAAATGTGGGGCCGGCCCAGTGGCGCACTGGATAAGGGCGCCGCTTGGGAAGCGCGGCGGCGCTCCCGCCCGGGA
>NW_007729287.1:182598-184666 GCF_000696425.1 Galeopterus variegatus | reverse complement strand
TGCCAATTATCAAACACCATCAATTTTAAGACATATCCCAATTTCAGAAATGTTCCTTTTGAAAAATAAGCATACATGCATAAACAACAGAAAATAGAAACAAATCTGCAAAGATGTCAGGTATTGAAATGTTCAGTTTTAGAATAGAAAACAACTATGCATATTATATTTAAAGAAATGAAATACAAGCCTAAATATATTTGTAAGGAACAGAAAACCATAAAAACTGAGCAAGCAGATTTGAAAAAAGAATCAAATATTACTTCTAGAAATTAAGAAGGCAGAGTACTGAAGTTAAAAGCTCAATGGAAGGGCTTAACAGTATTGATAAAATACTTCTGAATAGAGAATTGGATAAGTATGTATATTGAAATCCCTGGAGCAAGCACTAAACAAATAGAAACAGAGTTCATAACTCCTAAGTTAGTAGAAGGGGGAAAATGGAGAGAAAAAATAATTAGTACAAGATTTCTATCTATAGTAGTGGTTTGAACCCTTCAAATGAAAACAACTAGAAAAGCTGGACAAAATATATGTTTTTTAAATGTCTACCTGAAGTCATTGGAAAGCTATCAAAACATGAAAGACCAGAAGAGTGAAGGTCCCAGAAAAAAAGGAAGTGTAGAGAAATGAGCCCAGATTTCCTTCTCAAAGTATTTGGCAATTCTCAAATGTTGGCTGACAGGCTGAAGGCTACGTAGAACTTTTGAGTAGTGTTACGGGAATGGATGGGCAAAAATAAGTTGAGAGGAACTAATAAATATCCCAGGCTTTCAGTTGGGACCCCCAAAGGGCTATACCCAGGAGTAGAAATAAACATGAAATAAACCAGGCTCAAAAACTGAAGTTCAGCCTCCAATAAGTTCAATCCCTGATTGAACTGAAATGATTGCCAGAAGCTAAAATAACTGTACTCTCTGGAGGAAAGTAACCTTATCCAGAGCCTCAAATTATCTCTTCAACTTTACATATAAAATCTCTGGTTATTGATTTGAGCATCACATATTGTACCCAGATACTGATATTCAATGCTGTACCCCACAGATATGTACAATCAATTATGTTGCCAAAAAAACCCCTCTGGTATTCAATAAGAAATTGTCATGTATACTAGAAGATAAGACAGCATGGTTGAAAACTAAGAGACAAACATGGGCAATAAAAAAAAAAACCAAACTCAGGCAATCCAGGTATTGGAGTTATAAAAAATCGACTTTGAAATNAAAAAAAAAACCAAACTCAGGCAATCCAGGTATTGGAGTTATAAAAAATCGACTTTGAAATATATATGCTTTATATGTTCAAGAAGTTAGATGAAAAAATGGAGAATTTTTTCATCTCCATTTTATAGCTAAGAACTAGAAGCTATAAAAAAATCTAATGGGAATTCTGGAACAGAAAAAAGAATAAGAAACTCAGAAATGGGTATAACAGCAGAACAAACACAACTGAAGAACGGTCTGAAGAAAACATCCATAGAGAAGCATGGATAAAGAAAAGAGAGAAAATAGATATAAGAGCCAAGAGACATAGGGGACATATGTCAAGAGACATAATAGGAGTTTCAGGGGGAAAAAAATGGTAGAAAGAATGGAGCAGAAACATTATTTGAAAGTTAATAGTGCAGGGGATATATTGGAATTCTCTGTACTGTCTGCTCAATTTTGCTGCGATCCTGAAAACTACTTTAAAATATAGAAAAAGTTAGGGGTCTTGGGAAAAAATGAAACAAAAAAAAAGTTAATAGCTAGTAACTTTCCAAAACTGAGAAAGCCAGAGATTCAAACCTTAGATTTGAGAAATGTTATGAAGCAGCATAAAAAGCAAAAACAAAACAAAACAAAACAACCCCCCCCCAAACTTAACTATGTTATAAAATGCTGAAAACCAAAAACAAAGAACCTTGAAAAGAGGCAAGGTAAAGGACACTTTATATTTGTAGGAGCAGCAACAAGACAAATGGTTGATACCTTATTAGAAATATTTGAAGCCAGGGCCGGCCCGGTAGCGCACTGCTACAGTGCGCCGCTTGGGAGCATGGTGGCGCTCCCACCGAGGGTTCGGATCC
>NW_007729287.1:161345-181372 GCF_000696425.1 Galeopterus variegatus | reverse complement strand
CGGACACGAAAAAAGACAAAAAAAGGAAAAAAAAAAAAGAAATATTTGAAGCCAGAAAAACAATAGAACGACTTCTTTAATGTGTTGAAAGAAAATAACTGCCTACTTAGACTTTTATATTTAGTGAAGCTACCCTTCAAAACTAAAGGTGAAATAGAGAAATTTTCAGTCAAAAGCTATTCATAATATGCCTAATTGGTTTGGCTAGAACATCCAGTACAATGCTGAATAGAAGTAGGGAAAGCAGGATTTATCTCAGGAATGCAAAGGTGTTTCAACATTTAAAAAAAATACGTCTATGTAATACACTACATTAATAATACAAAGGGGGAAGACTGGCATGATCATATCGATTGACACAGGAAAAGTATTTGACAAAATCCAACACCCATTCATGGCAAAGAACTTGGCTGAATTGTGTTCATATTCTAGTGTTTTATGGAAGATAGTACTTGTGAGTGATGAAAATGGATATTTAGCTAATGCAATTTCTAAGTGTTGAAGGAGTATTTTGGTTCTCCCAACTCTTGTAGTAAAATGTGAGAAGGGAGAAATGACTCGAAGACAGAATTATTAAGTAAAAATGAGCTACAAAGAAATTTGGAATATTCTCAGCCTATCCATATTGCAAAAAAATGAGAAAGTGTATTCAAAAAGAACACTGAAGGTGTAGCAAAGTGATCCTTGATGGGAGATTAGTATGGATGTGAATCACGGACTTAATCGGCCACTCCAGGAAAACTGCCAGGTTGAACTGAAGGAGATGCGAAGGGAATGAAGGAAGGCTGTGGAACTTCTTGTACTAGGATAGGACCATAGAGAGAGTCAGCTGAAAATGTACACTATTCTTAAAGACTAGGGAAGAATGACTCCAAAGGTGATTCAGAGATCCCAGAAGCAGCTGGATAGGCTCCCTTACTGCATGCCTGCCTAATGACCCTGCCCATCACCCAGAAGCAGCTAGATGGGCCCTCTCACTGCAGGTTGCCCTCGAGGCCTTGCCCACTTCCTGAGAAGTGGCTCAGAAGCTCTGCCCTTGGCAGTCCAGCTCCAGAACTGCAGAGGGAAGCACGACCTTGCATCAGGCGCCAAGAAGTGGCATAGAAGAAGGGCCACTGGCAGATCTGCACTCAGCTAGCTGAGCCAAAGTGCACCCACAACGCTGGCTCAGAGAAACAGCTCAGCAATCACATCCCTGGAAGATCTGCCCTGAGTCTTTGAGCCATCACACGCACATGCGTCTGAGTGAGAAGCAGCTTGTCTGAGGTGCCCCTGGTGGGCCTGCCCCTGGTGGACCCACCCCTGGTCAGAGAAGCAGCACAATGACTCTGCCAGTGGCAAAACAGTCCCGGAGACCCTGACAGTCCATACACCCACACTCCCAGTCTGAGAATCAATGCAGCAACCACATCCATAATGAGCCAGCTCCTGAGACAACTGATCCACAGGGTGCATGTGCACACTCCCAGCCTGTGAACCAACCCATCAATACCTCACATGCGAAAGCTGTGCCACCACTGCCACAAACCTCCCAAGCATAGGTCACTGAGTCACTCTCAGACATAGTAAAAGTGGATTAGAGCTGAAGAAACTACACAGATTCTACACTACTGCAACCATCCTTAATAAAGTCATCGCACTCTACGCAATCGACCCTTGGACACATTTACAGATGAAAGTGTTTTCCCATGCAAGCCACTCTACAAAACTAAAAAATGTGACTATTCCACCAGATGCACCGATATCTGGGAAATGAGAAACATGAAAAAATAAGGTGACATGGCACCAATGCAATTCAATGAGAAAAGAATGGTATTTTCCATAAATGGGGCTGGATGAAAGGATTGAGATTACATTGAGGTGGTGAGAAAGAGTTGCACAAGTGCAGGATCAGATTTAAAATATTGATATTTTGCTCATCATGGATTATTTGCATTAATTTTGATTTTTGAATAATATTGCATTAAATATTATCTCAATTACTAAGTTTTTTGGTGCCCCTTAAATTGTATGCCTGAGGTGAGTGTCTCACTCATGTTACCCTAGTCCCTGCCTTACTGGAGGAATTAGATATTTATACAAGGGGGCGGGAGGAGGGAAGTAATTTCACCTTTTACCTCACACCATACACAAAAAGTAATTTAAGATGGATCATAGATCTAAATGTGAAAGGAAAAAAGTATATACATAAGTTTTTGAGAAGAAACATAGGAGAGCATCTTCATGGCCTGGTGGTAGGCAAACATTTCTTACACTTGGGGTGGAGGGAAGGGGAGCACTAATCATAAAAGCAAAACTTGACAAATTGGATTTTATTAAAATTAAGAACTTCTGTTCATTAAGACACCATTGCAAGTAAAAAGGTAAACCACAGAGTGGGAAAATTTGTTTTTAATACCTATATCTGGTAAAGGATTCGTGTCCATAATATTTAAAGAATTCCTACAAATCAGTAAGTAAAAGACTGACAATGCAATCATTTAAAACGCACAAAAGACTTGAACAGACAGTTCACAAAAGAGAATTTCCAAACATAATATTTAAAGAATTCCTACAAATCAGTAAGTAAAAGACTGACAATGCAATCATTTAAAATGCACAAAAGACTTGAACAGACAGTTCACAAAAGAGAATTTCCAAACGGCCAATAAACATGAGAAGTTGCTCAATATCATTTGTCACCAGGGAAATGCACATTAAAACCACAGTGCTGTACCACACACACTTACCATAGTGATTTAAAGTAAAAGATGGAAAATGCCAAGTGTTGGCAAGAATATGGAGCAACTAGAACTCTCATACTCTACTCATGGGAGTGTAAATTGGTAAAATCGCTTTAGAAAACTGACATCATCTACTGAAATTAAACACATACAAGGATACCTCAAAAAGTTCATGAAAAAATGGAATTAAAAGATAATACAGGTGGACTTCCAGTCAAGATGGTGGAATAGATGGTCC
This sequence comes from Galeopterus variegatus, assembly GCF_000696425.1. NCBI lineage: Eukaryota > Metazoa > Chordata > Mammalia > Dermoptera > Cynocephalidae > Galeopterus > Galeopterus variegatus. Next base: position 178,411 of record NW_007729287.1, on the reverse strand, counting down.
CCAGCATCACTCTCTCGCACAAATCAACCAATTTACAACAGTAAAAAAGCAATGACAGCCACACTGGGGCCACTTGAGCTCAGGCTAAGAGGAGGAGAGACCTACGGAGTGCATGAAGGCAGGAGAAGCCACAATGAGAGAAAGAAAGAACCACTTGGACCGTTTCAAGCCCTATCCGCTTCTAGGCTGGAGCTGCTGAGCTCTTGGAGCAGGAGCTGGCAAAAGCCACAGTTGTGCCCTTTGTATGAAGGTGCTTGGAGGCAGCAGGGGAGAAGAGAGCCTTGGTGGCCCCCAGACCAGCAAGACCACTAATAGGGTTCCCATGAACCCACATAGGAGAGAGGAGCCACAACAACTGAGAAAAAGGAGCCACTCAGAAGCCAGTGAGTCATCACAAGGGACCGGCACACAGCCCATCCCATGGGAAGTGTTTGCAGCATGGGCGGTGGGGGAGACTGGCCCACTGGGAAAACACTGGGACATAGCAAGGACAGCAGATCTGCACCCCAGTCAGCATAGGACCACTCGGAGGAGACTTGTCAGGAGTATAGAATTGCATGGGGTGCAGTTTGATGAGAACACTCAGGCCTAGACCAGGTGCGGTGGATCTCCTGAGACCTGGAAGTACCTATAAAGTCAACCATTAAAACCTGTGCTGCTCAAAAAGCCTTCCCTGGGGAATCAGCAGCAAAGCAGCAATTTGGCTCAACCACAGAGCTCAAGTGCTGCTCCCCACAGGAAATTCCCCCATTTTAGAAGTAAGAAAAGGACAACAAATTAGTTCCAGTGCAGAGTTTATGTGGTGGGAACAGTGAATAATCCAACACAAAACTGAAAGAAAAAACAAAGTACCCACAACCAGAGACAAAGTTTCATATTAACTAGTAAAGGTCTCATTTCACCAAAGAACACCTATAACACCTAGACGAACCAGAAGTCCCCTGGGCTACCAAAGCAGAAAGGGGGGTGGGCCAGGGGCCTCAGCAATGCCCCCCTGACACCCACAACCAATCCCAAGGGTGAGGGATGAGGGCCCCATCCACACCCCCCACCACACAATCAGCCAGCCCAGTGACAACCACCTAGCTGCTGCAGGAAGTGCCCTGGGCCCTCCAATGCTGAGGTGGTAGGGGCCTTGGGCCTCGGCCATGCCCTCCTGACACCCACAGCCAGCCCAGCCATGACCACCAAGCTGCTGCAGGAAGCTCTCCCAACCCATGGTGGTGGGGGGGCCAAGGGCCTCCACCAGGCCCCCCCACCAACACGTGCAGCCAGCCCAGCAATGGCCACCAAACCGCAGCAAGAAGGGCCCTGGGTTCCCAAGCTGGAATGGTGGGGGTGAGGGCTTTTGCTACACTGCCCTGACATCTGCACCCAGCCTGGCAATGACCAAGCCACCGCTGGAAGCCCCAGGTCTCCCCTGTGAGAATGAGGGTGTGCCATAGGCCTCAATCCCACCCCTCTTCCTTCCTCCTCCTTCCATCACACTTCCTTCCTCTTTCCCCTCTCTCCCTCCCTCCCAACTGCTCCACAACAACATCCTAGAATGTAAAAAATATTAATAAAATTACATTAGAAAAAAAAGATAATACAAATCTTTCCATGAACTTTTTTTTTTTTTGTCTTTTTCTGTGTTCGGCAACGGATCGCAACCCTCAGTGTTGCCCCCGTACCGGACCAGGGACCGGCAACGGGATCGCAACCCTCGGTGCTGCTCCCGCGCCTCGCTCAGCCAGTGAGCGGGAACCGGTCCGTATGTGGGATCCGAACCCTCGGGCGGGAGCGCTGCCACGCTTCCCAAGCGGCGCACTTATCCAGTGCGCCACCGGGCCAGCCCTCCATGAACTTTTTGAAATACCCTCATATACCATATGGCCAAGGAATTCCTCTCCTATTGGAAATAAGGATTCTGCCAACAATGTATCATTTGCAATTAACATCTCAAAACCTTCTTTATCTTATCATATAGGTATACTTTTTTAAATTATAAAAACAATAAACAATTGACTTTTTAAAATGCAATGTACAAGAATTCCAGAAATCGGATGATGAAAGCATTTTTTGGTCTATCATTTATGCCACAAGACGTAGTTAAATTTCATTCTATGTTTTAATATACATTGGGTCCCCCAACTAACAAGCATTACATAACGTCACTTTAAAATTTGTTAACAAAATGCATGACTCTCAAAAACACAATGCTTAGCAAAAGAAGCCAGAATGCTTCTTTTGTTAACAAAATGCATGACTCTCAAAAACACAATGCTTAGCAAAAGAAGCCAGAATGCTTCTTTTGTTAACAAAATGCATGACTCTCAAAAACACAATGCTTAGCAAAAGAAGCCAGAATGCTTCTTTTGTTAACAAAATGCATGACTCTCAAAAACACAATGCTTAGCAAAAGAAGCCAGAATGCTTAGCAAAAGAATATATGCTGTATGATTCTACTTTTATAAGGTTCAAGAATAGGCAAAACTAATCCATGACAATAGAAATCAGAAGAAAGGTTTCCTCTGGGTGGTGAGGACAGACTAGAAAATAACATAAAGAAACTTTTCAGGGTTATGGCACTGCTACATCTCAATTGGGCTGTTAGCTGCATGGGTATATACATTTATCAAAATCATCAGGGCCGCCCCAGTGGCGCACTGGAGAGTGCGCCGCTTGGGAGCATGGCGGCACTCCCGCCGAGGGTTCGGATCCCATGTGGAGACCGGTTCCCACTCACTGGCTGAGCGCGGTGCGGGCGCAACACCGAGGGTTGCAATCCCATCGCCGGTCCCCGGTACGGGCGCGACACCGAGGGTTGCGATCCCGTTACCGGTCAGTAAAAAAGACAAAAAGGAAAAAAAAAATCATCATACTATACATTTAAGATCTGTGCATTTTTGCTGTATGTAATTATACCTCAATAAAAAAGTATTTATTGACAAAAGCTTTTTCTTACATATATATGTAGTAAGAAATTTCATTGTTTTATGCAGATTGACCTATTGAGTAATTTACACTATACTTTGTTTTTATTGCTGCATCCTTTTGAGAAATAGACTAGATTCATGTTTCTCCTCGCCAAAGAAGGTAACCAGCCAGGCCTTTGTCCTTAGGGTCTTGGTTCTGCTAATACACAACAGAGAATTAGTTTTTTGGGGCTGAAAAAATTGGCAGCAACCTAAAAGGCAATCCTCATATAAGTCTAGACCTGTGGAGGATTTTAAGCTGAAGTGTGCCAGAGGTTTAGCCTTTAGTTCTGCAGGGATTAGGCGGGAGAGGAAAACTGGCTCCCTGAAACTGGGAAACAACACTGAAGCTGCAGGTGCACTGGGTGGTGGGGCACCAAGCCTGAAAGAATTTAGCCCTCCTGGTATTAAGAGCTCAGGTACAGCAGTTTGGGGGCCTTAGCAAAGGTCCCTGTGACCAAGTTTGGCACTGAGGGATTGAACCACATTTTTGCCTTCATATGGCAAAAAGAAAAGCAACAGCTATCCCTACGGCTTAAGGGTTTGGCCCTCTGCTATTCTGGATAAACTGCATAAGCACTGGAAATCTTATACAACACAAAGGCTGTGGAGGAAAAGCTGATATTGGATTTTTTTTTTTTTTTTTTTTTTTGCTAACCTGTAATGGGAGGCTTAAGCCAGATTATATTTGATGTAGACAAAAAAAGTATTTGCTACTTCTTGTACCAAAGTGTTGTGAAAAAATTCATACCTATTTCAGTAAAGTCAATTAAATATCGTGCATCACTTGTTACATAGGAAAAAGTGGACATTTGTCTTTTCTCTTACTCTTAAAGATTATGTTAAAATGAACTTTGTAATTTTAATAAACATAGTATTTTAAAGTAAAATACTATTTCCCTGAAATACCATATATTATGAAAAAGGGACAAAATGATCTTTAAAGAGGTTGACAAGTTATGACAATAAAAGAAGTCTGAGAATCAAAAAAAGTTGGGAAGTGCTACTGCAGGCAGTGGGGTCCTGAGATTTTGTTTTAGTTACTTTCAGCAGAGTGACATGATCAGCTTTGGGGTTTTTGTGTGTGTTGCATTTTTGTTTTGTAGTGGCAGGGTCTATGCTCCAGGCTGGAAAAAGTTTATAGAAGACCAGTTAAAAGACTATAAATAGTTCAAGAGATGAAGATGAATCCAGATCCAGATCTGGATTGCTGTATTTGAGAGATGCTTCTTAGAGAAAAATTGAAAGACTTTGCAGCCCAATATATCTATAGCCATATCTATCTTCAAGATCTAGAGTCTAGGCGGGCACTGTCCAGTAGAATATTCTATGATGATGGAAATATTCTATATCTGTTGTGTCCAACATGATAACCTCTAGTCACATGTGAGCATTTGAAAGGTAGCTAGTGTAATAGAGGAAGTAAATTTTATTTAATTTTAATTAATTTAAATTTAAATGACCACATGTGGCTATTGGATACAATATCAGACATGACAGGTCTAGATCATTAATTTGACCTGCTTGCTCTATTTACAAAAGCTAGGCGATGGAACCAGACTAAATGTCCATCGGTGGATAACTGGATAAGAAAATTGTGGTATATATACACAATGGAATACTACTCAGCCATAAAAAAGAATGAAATTCTACTATTTGCAACAACATGGTTGAGCCTGGAGAAAATTATCCTAAGTGAAACAACTCAGGTACAGAAAGAGAAATACTGAATATTTTCACTCATAACTGGGAGCTGAATCCATAAATAAACAAATGAACAATAGAGACAGAGAGAAAGAAAGAAACAAACAACAATCACAGTAATATGCTGAACTTTTAGAAAATCAGAGGTGGAAAAGGGGAGGGGAGGGGAAAGGGAGGGGGGCTCATGAGGAATTGGTCAATGGGCACAAAGAATGATTGAGTATTGTGCTGATGAATAAGCTAACTATCCTGATCTAACCACCACACATTGTACACCATTATTGAAAATCAACATTGTACCCCACATGTATGTATAATAAAAAATTTAAGATAAATAAATAAAATAATTAGAGCTGCTTGATGAATAGCTCCACATAAATTTTACAAGCATTTCCAATGCAATAATTTATTTTCTGCCTCCTATCACACTCACAACTTTTCTTGTCTGTTTCCTACGTCATTTAAAACTTCATCATCTTGTCAGTCATCCAGGGTTAAAACTGAGAAGTCATTTATTTATTTCATCAACTTACATGGAGCACTTAACTATATGCTACGCAGTACACTAGGCACTAGGGATACAAAGGTGAACGTAGTCCTCACAGGAAATGATAATAATGCTTATAATTAACTCTTTGCATCAAGAAAAATAGACTCAGTCCCCTGCTTCTCTTTTTGCCTCACCTCCCACATCTAAACTTTCACCCCAGTACCCTCCCCATTCTTTCACATCCCTGAGAGCAGAGATTTTTGTCACTTCCATTTGCTCCTGTATCCATAGTGTCCAGAAGAGTGCATATGGTGGTGGGGGTGGGTGATAAATATTTGGGGGATGAAGCCATGTTTCTCTTCCACCTTACTGCTCTGAGTCTTTTATTTTCTCCCTCCTTCTCACCAAGCCATTAACATAGCTTAGCTATGGCAGAGAACTACCATAAAACTTACAGGAGTTACTTAAAGCCTCACTCTCAAACTGTGATCCTCAGTCCAACAGCAGCAGTATTACCTGGAAGCTTGTTAGAAATGCAGAATCTCGATACCCTAGAATTACTAAATCATAATCTGCTTTCTAACAAGACCCCCTCGGTGATTTGTATGCATATTAGAGTTTGAGGAGCACTATTTTTACCTGGATTTAAAATCTTTTATATCTTTCAATTGCACACAGAATCATATTTATTCAAAGTATTTAGCCTGGCATTCAAAACCCTCTAAAATGTGACCTCTGTCAGTCTCCCAACCTTTTCTCTCTCTGAGTTCCCTACGTTTCTACACTCGATCCAGAACGGTGTTCTCACCTCTCCTCAAACACATCTAATACTCTTCTCCTTCCCATGCTTTTCCCCAATCCATTCCCTCTTTTTGGAAAGTCTTCCACCACACTGTTCTCACCTCTCCTCAAACACATCTAATACTCTTCTCCTTCCCATGCTTTTCCCCAATCCGTTCCCTCTTTTTGGAAAGTCTTCCAACCACCCCATCCACCTTCAAAATCATGTCCTTCCTTTGAAACACAACTCAAACCTGAGCTCTCCCTGAAGGAATTTTATTGATTCCGCCTCGACCCCCCCCCCAGTTAAAAATTCTCTCCCTCCCATGTCTTTAGCAATATTTACACCCCTATTAACATCGCATTCTCTTTCCTTGAAGTTATGTGTATATCTGTCTGTCTGTCTCCCCCACTTCACCTGAAGCTCCTAGAATGGGGACAGCGTTATTCTTCCCCCATGTCTAGTACATTGCCATATACAATAGGTGCTCAAGGTTTGTCAAAAAAAGGATTTATAGTGACCTATAGGAAGACACCAAGGGCACTGTCTCAATTCACTATGTCCCATCCAATTCCTCCCATGGCTCAAAGAGTCGGAGTTTCTATGGCTTCCAGGGCAGGGAGCAGTGAATTTCAAGGGAAGGTTGCTTCACATACCTCTGAGTCTCTCTTGGCTGCCACCTGCCCCCAGCTCTGATTCCCACAAAACAGCACCCAAATCCCCCAAACAAGAAAACCAAATAATAATACAAGGCTGAGATATGATGGAAAGGGGATGGCCAGACCCCAAATTGTGCCATTATTCAAACCCATGCCCTTCTCAGCCAGAAAGTTTTCTCCCTCAAGGCTGTGACTCCATATGACATCACAATGGGCATTCCAAGGTAAATCTGACAGGATCCCACCAATGTGCATGCTGCTGAGTGCCTTCTCTGAGTCGTACCCAGAGCACCATCTGCTGCCCCTTCCTGCAGCTGCCCATGGGCTGCTCTGACGGCCAAAGCTCAGGGAAGAGCTCCGGTATGGTTCTTCCAGCATTGTGCTGAGCAACTTGTCATTAAGTAGGGAGTGTAGAGGCAAGATTTCAAAGGAGAAGGCCTTCCACGTGGCTTGTTCTGCCCTACAAACATTTTCTCTGGAGCCAGTCACTCCCTAGAGGTCCAGGTATGGTGTCATATGTTCCAAACCACAAATTAGAATCCAGGGTCAAGTAAATTTTAAAAAGGTAGGATATTTTAAGTAGGTACTCTCAGAGAATTTGAGATGTACAGTTTCCTAAGTCCGAGGCTTGACACATTTCCTAGCTGCTGTAGCAGTGAGGCAGAGAAAAGATGTCACAGAGGGAGATTAAATGACCTTAAAGGATCACTCTACCCCAGAATCTATGGTCTCATTTTCAAAGTCTAGAACATTTATTTTGTCATTACATCCAGAGTTGACTGGATTCTCTAGGGTTAATTCACTATAAACAAAAAAATGAGAAGGAATCAATTTGTGCTGTAACAAAGATTAATTAAATTGGCCAGGGCATTCTTTTTTCTTATAGGAAAGCTAATCTTGTTTCTTTTCATTTTTTTCTTCTTTTTGCAGCTGGCCAGTATGGATATCCGAATGCTTGACCTTGGCGTTATAAGGAAAGGTAATCTGAAAAAGAAAGTCAGTGAACTGTTGAACAGTGGGCACTGTCTTAGAAGACAGACATGGTCTCTCACTTCATAGAATTTTCAGTCTATAGGTGCAGCCTAAATAATGTTTTTGAAAAGCCCATCAAGAAGGAAGTAGTTAAATAAATATGGTATATCCTTATTATGAAATACTCTGCAGTCACTATAAAGATTATAATTATAAAGAATGAGATCTGTTATGTAAACTAAGCACACATTATGTGGCAGGTACTAGTTATATGCCAGTCTAGAGTTCTAAGAAAAGATTAGGACTGAAGCTATAGTTTTGGGTTCTTAAAATGCATTATATGTACACTTGACAAGAACCTTCCTCTATACGTATATAAAAATGTGGTTTTTGTGTCTTAAATATTTACTATTATGCTTGAGATAGTCATCCATGCTATTTTGTATAGCTGTGATTCATTTTTATTATGATACTGATGGACATTTGGCTTGTTTTCAGTGTTCGGCTACTATAAATAATGCTGTTAAAAACATCCACTTTAGCTGCATTATACTAGTTGTGATATATAGCATTTTTGTTATCATTTAGTGGCAACTATTTTCTAACTTCTATAATAATTTCTTCTTCAATCCACACATTATTTAGAAATTTATTTTAAAAATTCTAGATATATGGGGATTTTCTAACTATCTAACAGAGTCACACTGTATCAGAATACATACTTTCAATAATTTCAATCTTTTGAAATGTTTGAGACTTTATTCCCAGTTTATGGTCAATTAAAAAAAATTCTAGGGGCTGGCCCCATGGCTCACTCCAGTGAGTGAGGTATGGTGCTGATAACACCAAGGCCACGGGTTCAGATTCTATATATGGATGGCCGGTTTGCTCACTGGCTGAGTGTGGTGCTGACAACACCAAGCCAAGGGTTAAGATTCCCTTACTGGTCATCTTAAAAAAAAAAAAAGAATCCCTGCTCTAGAGTGTCTACCTAGGAATGGAATTGCTAAGTTATAGAGTATGTGTAACAAACTTTAGTAGACAGTGCCAAACTGTTTTCCAAAGTGCTTATGTCAATTAATACTTCCACCAGTGGCAAATGCCAGTTCTTCATGCTCCACCAATACATGGTATTGCTGGGCTGTTTAATTTTAGCCAATCTGGTATGTGTATGTGTGGTACTTATATTGCACTGTGGTTTTAATTTGAATTTCTCTGATTACTAATAGATAGAACACATTTTCATGTTAATTGGCCATTTAGCCTTTAAATAAATTGCTGCATTCCAATTGCTAATATTTTGCTTAGAATTTTTGCATCTTTTTTCATGAGCAGTCTGTAATTTTTTGTTTTGTTTTTGTCAGGTTTTTGGTATCAAGGTTATGCTAGATTCAGGAATTAGAGAAGGTTTCTTCTTTTTTTTTTAATGCTCTGAAAGAGTTTGTAGAAAGAGTGTGTGTAAGGTTGGAACTATTTGATCCTTCAATATTTGGAAGAATTTGTCAGTAAAGCCATGCAAGCCTGGAGTTTTCTTTGAGTGAGGTTTTTTGACTATAGATTCAATTTATTTGAAGGTTATAATACTATTGAGGATATATGGGTGGGAGGGGTGAGTCAGCTTTGAAAGGTATTTTCTAGTAATTTTTCCATTTAATCTACATTTTCAAATGCACAAGTATTGACATAAAGTTATCCAAATATAGCGATGTCTCCTTTGTTTTTGCAGTATTGGTTATTTGTGGGTTTGGGGGGGTTTTGTTTGTTTGTTTGCTTGCTTTTTTTCAGTTTTCCTTGATCTATTTGCTAGAGATTTGTTAATTTTATCAATCATTTCAAAGAACTTTTTGTATGTTTGTTTTCTATTTCAATAATTTCTGCATTTATTATTTCCTTATTTCTTTCTGGATTTATTTTGCTGCTATTTTTCTAACTTCTTGAGATGAATGCCTAGATTATTCATTTTCAGCCCTTTTCTCTTAATATATGCATTTGAGGATATAAACTTCCTCCTTAATACTACTTTAGCTGCATTATACTAGTTGTGATATATAGCATTTTTGTTATCATTTAGTGGCAACTATTTTCTAACTTCTATAATAATTTCTTCTTCAATCCACACATTATTTAGAAATTTATTTTAAAAATTCTAGATATATGGGGATTTTCTAACTATCTAACAGAGTCACACTGTATCAGAATACATACTTTCAATAATTTCAATCTTTTGAAATGTTTGAGACTTTATTCCCAGTTTATGGTCAATTAAAAAAAATTCTAGGGGCTGGCCCCATGGCTCACTCCAGTGAGTGAGGCCGCGGGTTTGGATCCTATATAGGGATGGCCGGTGCACTCACTGGCTGAGCATGGTGCAGACAACTCCATGACGAGGGTTGCGCTCCACTTACCAGTCAAAAAAAAAAAAATGTTCTATGTGTGCTTAAAAATAAGATGCATTCTTCAGGTGATAGAAATAATGTCTCCATATGTCCATTTGATCAATTGCTAATCTTTTGTTGTTGCTGCCGTTGTTGGCAGGTGGCCAGTACTGGGATCTGAACTCTTGACTGGAGTATTATCAGCACCTCATTCTAACCAAGAGAGCTAACTGGCCAGCCCCAATTTTGATAATTTGAATGTTCAAGTCTACATGATTTCTAAGCTTTTGTCTGATTTTTCATCAATTACTAAGACAAGCATATAAAATCTCCTACTATGATTGTAGATTTTTTTTTTTTTTTTTTTTTACAAAGATGACCAGTAAGGGGATCTTAACCCTTGACTTGGTGTTGTCAGCACCACGCTCACCCAGTGAGCGAACCGGCCATCCCTATGTGGGATCCGAACCCGGGGCCTTGGTGTTATCAGCACCGCACTCTACCGAGTGAGCCACAGGCCGGCCCTGTAGATTTGTTTTGATGTCCTTTGAGGTCTGGGGATTTTTGCTTTATATATTCTAAATTATTATTTAAAATCATAATATATCCCTGGTGGATTAAATCTTTTATCACTGTGAAGATCCTCTTTATCTCTAGTAATACTTTTTTACCTTAAATTATTTTTTCTGATATTAATATTGCCATAGCAATTTTCTTTTGGTTGGTATATCTTTTCCCATTTTTTTACTTTCTACCTTTCTATCCCCTTTTGTTTTAGTACTAGATATAAAACAAAGGCCATATATATGCCATTTGCAAGAGATGCATCTAAAACAAAAAAATTTTAGTTGGAGCATTATTCCATTTACATTTAATGTAATTACTAAAGTATTTGAGTCAAAATTACACTCTTACTTTATACCTTCTATTTTGTCTTGTTTTATGTTTCTTTTTCTCTCCTTTCTTGACTTTTATTTAGATGACTAAGTATTTTTTAATTACTCCATTTTCCCCTTTACTAATTGGAAGTTATACTCTGTTTTTATTTTTTTAGTGCAGGGGCTGGCAAACTATGACCTGTACACCAAATCTAGCTAGCTACCTGTTTTTGCAAATAAAAATTTATTGGAAGAGTCACACCCATTTAATATAATATTTATGGCTGCTTTTATGCTACAACAGCAGAGTTGAGCAGTTATGACAGAGAACAAAGGGCCTGCAAAGACTAAAATATTTGCCAACCTTGTTTTTAGTGGATACCTTTTAAAATGCAGAATGAATACTTACTTTATCAATGTCTTAAATCAATCAAAACCTTTATCCTCTTTATGGATAGATCAGGCCCTTAGACTACTTTAATGCTATTTACCCCTCCCCAAATATGTTACTGTAATTAGGATTTTTTTTTAAAATAAACTTTTTATTTTGGAATAACTTTAGATTTACAGAAAAGTTGCAATGATAGTACAGCAAGTTCCCATATACCCTTCACCTAGTTTCATCTAATGTTAACATCTTGTATATCTTCGGTACATTTGTCAAAACTATGAGATTAACACTGGTATATTTACTATTAACTAAACTCCAGACTTTATTCAAATTACAACAGTTTTCCTGCTAATGTTCTTTTTCTGTCCGGGATCCAACCAGGGGTTGCATTTAGTTATCATGTCTCCTGAGTGTCCTCTGGTCTATGACGATTTCTCAGTCTTTCCTTGTTTTTCATGACCTTAACAATTTTAAGGAATACCGGGCAGGTATTTTGTAAAATGTTCCTAAATTTGGGTTTCTGTGATGTTTTCATTATGCTTAGACTGAGGTTACGTGTTCTTGGAAGGAAAACCACAGAGAGGTAACATGCCTGTAGTGGATTGAATTATGCCCCCCAAGACTCACTGAAGCTTGAATTGTGTCCCCCGAGTTTTATGTATTAGAAATTAGCCCCCACCATGACTGTTAAGAGGGCGGGAAATCCTATCATGGTAATTGAAAGGTGGGGCTTTGAAGAGGTGATTGGATTGTAGGACCATGCAGTAGTGAATGGATTAAAAATGGTGGTCAGGGGCATGGTTCTGAGGGCTTTAAGAGAAGAGGAGAGTCTGTCTTTCTCTCTCTCTGCTTCCACCATCTTGCAATGTGAGACCCCTGAGTCACTGCTGCCACCACCAGATGGACTTTGGACTTCCCAGACTCAGAAACTGTAAGCAATAAATGTCGTTTTTCTTTATAAATCACCCAGTTTCAAGCATTTTGTTACAAGCAACAGGAATGGACTAATACAATGTCCTTCTCATTACATCGTATCAGGAGGTCCATGATGTGCACTGGAGGTGCTAATCTTGGTTATTTGGTTAGGGTAGTGCTTGCCAAGTTTCTCCACAGTAAAGTCACTATTTTTCTCTTTCCATACTCTGTTCTTTGGAAGCAAGCCCCTAAATCTAACCCATATTGGAGGTGTGGGGGGTGTGGGGGTATGGGGGTGTGGAGTGATTAAGCTCCATTTCCTTGAGGGAAATATATTTACATATATTATTTGGAATTCTTGTGTAGGGCAGATTTCTCTCCCCCCCCCCTGCTTTATTTATTTAATCATTTATTTATATTGGTATAAACTCATGGTTATTTATTTTGTACTTTGTGTTACAGTTCAAAAGTACATTATTTACTTTATTGCTCAAACTGTTCCAACTCTGGACATGAGGAGTTCTTCACATTGGCTCCTGTGTCCCTTTGACTTATCTTTATAATTGTGGAGTTTTTGAGCAATTCCTTGCTTTCTGGCACTACAGGATACTCCAGGACTCTTCCTCCTGTCTCTTTTCCTACTCTATAACACCCTAGTCACAGATTAAAAATGACCCAATTCTTCTACCATGATGGAAGCATTTTGCATCATCTAGATGCAGTGCCTGTCCTCTCAGCCCTAGGATTAGACCCACCTGTCCAAACCATGCCTAAGTTTACACTGAATCTTAGGCATTTTTCTGTGTTTGTAGAGCCCATCCTTGGAAGAAGCTTGAGGCCCCTCCAACTCCTACCTGGTCCCAATATCCTCCTTCAACCTTATAGCCTATCTAATATTCAAGACGTGGCCCCAGCTTGTCTAACCTTCAAGACCACCTAGGGTATGAAAAGACTAGCTAGCTGATTTGGAGGAGAGATCGTGAGTTCCATATTTTTACATATTAAGCTTGAAGTGTGCACGATGTTCAAATATCTCCTGCCCCATCCCCTCTTGCTTTTGATGCAGCAAATAGATATAGCAGGAAATTGTTTCCTTTATCTTCCACAATCCAATCCAATCTTCTGGGCCAGGCCCTTTAGTCATTTCAGCACAATTACAGGACTGCCCTGTGTTTACAATAGATTATTCACTACTGTTTTTGCTGATGATTGCTTTCTCCAAATAAAGTTGTAAAAGTTGACACCTTACCATTTACCTCTAGATATTTCTAAGAAATGTTTGAACTTCTTCAACTCTACCTACAGCACAGATTCCATTGACAATGACCTGACTCTTTGATATCAGATCCACATACCAATGCAAGTCTCCAAACATTCTCAGGTTTTGTTTGGCTGTTCCTTTACCGCACCCCAACCTCCTTTCTTCCAAAACTTTCCTTGGTTCTTGGCCTACCCTGTAATCTCCCAAAACAATTCTTTTCTTTTCTTTTTTTTCCTTTTTGTCTTTTTTCGTGACCAGCAAAGGGACCGCAACCCTCGGTGTCGTGCCCGTACCGCGACCGGCAACGGGATCGCAACCCTCGGTGTTGCGCCCGCACCGCGCTCAACCAGTGAGCGGACCAGTCTCTATATGGGATCCAAACCCTCGGCGAGAGTGCCACCGCACTCCCAAGCGCCGCACTCTACCGAGTGCACCACCGGGCCGGCCCTCCCAAAACAATTCTGGCAGCTCTCTACTTATCTTACTTACTTCAACCCGGTCTGTCTTGTATTAGAATTGCTCATATGTGCATTTGAGTTTCTAGGGGTGGTAATCTTTGTCTCCTCCTCAATGCCAGGGTGTGTCCAGCCTCTAAAGTCCCCTAAGGATGAGCAGTACTCCATCTTGTTCATAAGACCTAAATATCACTATTCAATTATATGAGAATTGAATTTACTTGATATATTTGCACCATCCAAGTATGTGGCAAGTAAAAGAACTCTGGGCATCTGGACTCCTCCTGCATCCAGCCTTGGGAAAACCCAACCCAGCACCATAATCCACCACCATGTGGGAGTGGGGGTCCTGCACATGTTGGCATCATCAGCAGGATCACGGGGTGCTCTACCTTCTCAGGCCCTAGAAGCTGACTTGACCTTGCTCATGATGCTAAGATGAGAAATTAATATACCCAATGAAAACACATGGGAGAGAGTTGTGGGCAAAGAGAAGCAGAGGGCCTTTGCAGGATCCTTTCCTAACTTTAGCCATCTTGAGCTGCAGAGTTAGGAAGAAATGTTTGTAGAAGATGATAGACAAAGGGGTGACACTCAGAAGGCACTTTGAGAGCGGTAGTTTGGGAGAGAAGAGTTGGGTGAAGATCTAAGGCAGCAGTGTAAAGGCATGAAACAGGCACACAGAGCTCAGATAGGAGCTGGAGGCCCACCGATGTACAGAAAGGCCTTGTGGCTGCCTTAAAAAGGTTGATTATTCTATCCTCATAAAACCGAAATGTGGTTCCTTAGCAGTCAACCACCTGCCTAAAAGTTCCAGTGACCTTCTTTACAGAAAGGTTTTGTCCCCAGAGGGTATGAAAACCAGGTAGCTAGTACCTGGATATTTTTTGGGCACAAAGGGGAGCCAGTTCTCTACTATGGAAGCCACACATTGAAAAGGCACTGAGGAGCTGGCATGAACCTGGGATGAACACGGGTGCCTTTGATTTGTCAAAAGATGGGACAGCTAAGGTCTTAATTGTACAGAATGGGATTTCTAGTGTTTGTTGGATCCCCTGCCCAAAAGGTGTTCAGCACCTCCAGAGTTGCTTACATTCCTCTTACCAACAAATGGCAGGGGATGCAACCCTCACTTCCTGGTCTCAGGTGTGGAGGTAGTGTTCATTCTAGTGACAAGGACCCTGTCATGTCTAATCAGCATTGCCTTTTCCTTTTTGTCTTATGTTAGGGACACAACTTCTTCCTCTCTTTCACTGGAATTATCTAAAAGTTCCCACCTTCCCTTGTTTGTGTGTCTGTATGGGACTGAAGTGTGTGTGTGCATGTGTGTGCACATTTGCCTGCATGTTGGAGATGGGGGATGTGGGGGTGCTGCAGTAAAATTCGTGTCAGAGGCCAATGAAATGGGGGGTATGGGGTGAGTGAGAATTACTAAAACAAATCTGCTGTTGGGACCAACTCATGCCACCATCTTGTCCCACCTCTAATATACTGAGTCTGTTTTACTGACTTTAGAAGGTTAACTTTCCAAAGCAAAAGATTTAGTTTTATTTCTGAAATCAGAATAAGCCAGTGAAAATGGAAACCACTGGGTTGAAAGCAAGAGCTCTCCCCCAAGGTGGAGAGAATCTTTCTCCCCACCCTGGGCTGCTGGTGCCCCTGGAAACTGAGCCTCTCCCTCCCACCATATGTGCCACTGGCACAAGTCCCCTTGGGCTGGGCTGGGACCTCTTCACATGCCCAGAAACAGCAGTTCACTGCATGGCAGCCTCTACAGTCTCGAGGGGATCTGCATTGCGCTTCCAACCTGGGTCAGCAAGGGCAATCCTGACAGCCTCACAGACTGGAGCTAGAGCCTCACAGAAGGAGCTACAGCTAGGTGTGCCTTGGCCTCATCAGGGATTGAACACCAGAATAGGAGGCTCAGCAAGGCTGTGGTGATCACCTGTAGGGAGGAAGCAGGAAGAAGGGAAGCCTGAGAAAGTGAGATCATCTGAGGAAGAACTCTGGAGGAGCTAGAGCATTTGGAGTGAGATTCAGGAGCCAACAGGCTGGATGCAAGAATAGGACATTATCAATAGAAAATGGTAATGAGGTGGGTCAAGAGCAGAGAGAAACATTTACCCTGACCCTGAAAACTCCTATTCATCCTTCAAAACCCAGCGCAAAGGCTCCTCCTCCCTCTCTTTCCCGACTCCTCTCCTAGGAAGGATAGAAGACCCCTTTTCTGTGCCCCTGTAGTACCTTTTCCATACCTCTGTGATCACCTGTTGCAGTCATGTCTCCCCCATAAAGAGGGAGCTCCTCAGGGGCAGAATGTCACTGAGCTTCATAAACCCAATGCCAAGCAAAGTTCCTGAAAGTGCTTGATAAGGGTTTGTTGAATGACCAGCAGTGGGCAAGATACCTGTTCCTTCTCATTTGCAACCCGGATGTGGCAGGAGATGGGAGCAGCCCGAATATTATCTGACAGTGGCTGAGGAAAGTGGATTGCTTGAACGAGGCTCTCGATGCATTGAGCCTTGGACTGTCCAGAGAACCGCTATGGAAGAAGTGGTAAGGTCAGTGTCAGGCTAGAAGGTCAGGGGAACTGAGAAGGGGTCTAGGAAGAAGAAAGAACTAGGAGAGTGGGGGCTGGGATCCCGAAGACAGGCTGTAGAGGCTACAGAGAATTCATCCCTGTGACGATCCCAAACGCATAATCCCCAGGTGTAAAGAAAAACAGGGTTAAAGGGGCTGGTGATGGGCCTTGATTGGCCGGGTTAAACTGGAGAATTAATGGAAAATTGGTCAAATTTTCAGCTGTGTCCCATCAACCCCACAGATTGGTAATCTTAAACCGAACTCCCTCCCTCCGTTTCCTCCCTGCACCTTGTTCATCCACAAATGCTGCTTCCTTTTGCCACCACCCTCCCCTCTGTCTAGCTCAGCACCGTCCAATAGAAACACAATGCAAGCCACATGTCATTTTAAGTTTTCTAGTAGCTGCATTAAAAAAGAAACAGGTGAAATCAATTTTAATAATATATTTTATTTAAAGCAATTATCCAAAATGTTTCAACATGTAAGCAATATCAAAAATTATTATTGAGGGCCGGCCCGGTGGCGCACTGGATAGTGCGCCGCTTGGGAAGCGTGGCGGCACTCCCGCCTGAGGGTTCGGATCCCACATACAGACCGGTTCCCGCTCACTGGCTGAGCGAGGCACAGGAGCAACGCCAAGGGTTG
>NW_007729287.1:140332-160414 GCF_000696425.1 Galeopterus variegatus | reverse complement strand
GCGGGCCCCCGGGCCGGTACGGGGGCAACACTGAGGGTTGCGATCCGTTGCCGGACACGGAAAAAGACAAAAAAAAAAAAGACAAAAATTATTATTGAGATATTTTATAATATTTTTGTATTAAGTCTTTGAAATCCGGTGTGTATTTTATAATTACACACCTCAACTGGGTGCTACACTTGCAATGTTAAAAAGTAAAATGTAGTCCTAGCACTATAAACTTGCATTTAATGAAAAAAAATTACATTGCTTCAGTTTTCAAGTAAAATTAAAAATTCAGTTTCTCAGTCACACTAGCCACATTTCAAGTGCTCAGTAGTCACATGTGACTGGTGGCCATCGTTTTGGAAGCAGAGGTATAGCTACATCTGATAAGTCCAAATTCTTGTCTGGCTTTAACTTTCCACAATCTTTTCCCTTTCTGCTCCTTCATAATCCCTCACTATTCTGTAAAGTGACTTTGCACTCTAGTTAGACCTGTGTCCCCAACATATCATGCCTAGTCCCCCTTCCAGGCTTTGGCTAATGCTCTTACATACAAAAATGCCTCTGCCCTTCACCTATCCAAGCCATAACCACCAGGCCTAGCTCAAATGTCACTTCTTCCATGAAGCCTTCTGTAGCGCGATAGTGCACACTGACCCCACTGTCTCTGTAGTTCTACTGGACTTCAATAACAACCATAAGTTGTTTTATGGACCTGGTGGGTGCTCACTAAATATTCATTAATTGATTCCTTTCTGGTAAAGTTGTCAGATTTGGCAAATAAAAATACAAGACATCCAGTTAAATTTGAATTTCAGATAAATAATGAAAAAAAATCATATAAGTACAGGATAAGTTTGTTTTAATTCCATTTTTCCATGAACTTTTTGAAGTACCTTCATATGTCCCAAACATTGCAAGGGACACACTTATACTAAAAAAGTATCCTTTATTTATCTGTAGTTCAAATTTAACTGGGTGTCCTATATTTTTACTTCCTAAATCTGGTAACTCCACTACCATGACCATCTGTCATGCTATCTGCTCAGTATCCATTCCTCCTCCTCCAGAACCAGCACCTTGATTTTCCTCTGGGGAAATATTGCTCCCCGACACTCAGGCCACATGGTTTGACTTGGGCTCACTTCCTGCCCCTTCCTCTGCCACCATCTTCAAGGGAAAGCTATGAACCAGGCTGGGCAGAGTGCCCTTCCCTAGGAGAACAGTGTGGTTCAGGCATGTGCATGTGACCCAAGCCAAGCCGATGAGAGCCCTCCCCCAGGGATTTGCAGAATCACAAGAACAGATAAGCACTCTTCTCATTAGGGTTGCTGAGGTGGTAGGACGTCAGGCTGGCACTACTAGTGTCCAATTTGCCACCTAATGGAGAAAACCTGCCTGAGAATGAGAGCAATACAGAGAAAAGCAGAGCTAAGGGCTGAAGGTTCTAGAACACATCATTAGAGTATCTGGGTCCACCTGCCCTAGAACTGTTCAGTTACATGAGCAGTCATCTGCCTTGTTTAGCTTAAACCAGTATAAACTGGGTTTCTCTCACATCCTTGTAATTGAAAGAATCTTGACTAATATAGTTTCACTAACACACACCCATGCATGCACATACAATTCTCAGAGGCAAGGATGCGCCTGATAGAAGTAGAGCGCAGAAGAAGAGTCAGTCAGCCCTTACCCCTACACACATCCATACCTCTGCAAAAATGCCCTCCTATGGCAGCCTAGGCATCGAGCCCAGGCCCCACCCTGCCCCACCCCATCATGTCCCTACCTGCAGTGTGGCCAGTGCCCACCAGAAGAGCTTGGAGTTGGCTATGCGGAGGTCCAACATGTGGTTTTGTAGGATCTTGCTGAGAAGCACGTGGGCCCCTGTACTCACTGTACTCAGCACCCACTTGTTGCTTAGCTCATGCTGGAACTTCTAAAAAGGGCAGACACAGAGGAGTATCAAAAACTAGAGGACAGGAAAGCAACAGGGTGGACAGCGTCCTGTTATCAGACAGAAAACCAACAATTAAGGGCCAAAATGCAGACATAATTTGTTTGACAAGCCCAGCATTTAAATGTTAGGACGGTAGGTTTAAACCAGGACTGTCTCGAGTACACCTGGTGGTTTCACCCATTTATGTTTTTGACCCCTGGGTAGACAGATATCTTCTCTGAGTTCTTCCATAGTAGGGTTTTGCTCATGCCAAAACTTCTTTTACTCCCTGGGTACCAGATAGGGGAGGAGTAGAAGGCCTGGGATTCATTCCACTAAACCACAGGCTCCTTGAGGGCAAAGATGGTATCTTACTCTGCTCCAGAGACCCAGTCCTTTTGACAATGGCTCACACATGGTTACTGATCTACACGTGTTTCTTAAAAAACAAATTCCATTTAATCCTTACAACAACCCTACAAAATAGGTTTTTCTATCCCCATTTCTACTTATGAGAAAACTAAAGGTCAGAAGTAAATCAGCTTGGATAAGCTCATATGATAGTGAGATGCAGAATCAGGACCTAAATCCTCAATGATGGCCTTTCCTACTTTGCCACAATCATCTCCTGGATAAATGAGCAAATGTACGTGAAAGCGTGTTGAAAACTAAAATGTTGTACAAACACATGGTACTGTGAGTACAACTGCCCCCTGTCCTTGGCCCTCATATCTTGCTCACTTTGTGGCACTTATAATATCTATTGCTGCACTTTCAGGGCAACAGGGGTCCAGTAAAGGTGTTGAGGGCATTAATTAATTGGTCCTAGCCATGCTGAGGAAAACAAGCTACTGCTACTTTTACTTCCTTATTCTGGAAGTCTAGAAATAGCTGGTCACACAATCCCCCAGAAGAGGATATACTGAAAACATTTAACAAGTGAATGACAAGGATACTGGGTACAACAACAGTTAATCTGACCAATCAGGACGAAGCTGGCTAGTATAGTACCGATGCATGTCAGACTGCCCTGTGGGAGAGAGGTCGATTAAATCTAGGTTATATCGTTAACTATATATACCATTAAACATTTACCATTAACTATCATTAACGCAAAAAAAAGTTTTTTAATTTTACATAACTTGGAGCTAGACACATTCATTTTAAAGTTCATATGGAAAAATAAGCCAGCAATTATAGCCAGGAAAATCCTTTAAAAAAAGAGCAATGAAGGGAGGATGAAACCTATTGGATATTAAACATACCATAAGGACTCTACAGTGAAACATATGTTAGTAGCACATCAATAGACAGACCAGTGGAACAGAATAGAAAGTCCAGAAATAGGCCGATGCACAGGGGAACTGAGTATGTGACACAGGTAGCATCTCAAATAACTCAGGAAGAGATGGGCTTAAAAAGATTATATTGGGACAATAGGATAATAACTTGGAAAATATAAAATGGGATTCATGTCTTAACTCATGAGAACAAACTCCTAATGAATTAAAGATCTAAATGTAAAAAAAAAGAGAGAGAAAAAGAAAGAAAGCATTTTTACAAAAAGAAAACATGGTTGGAATTCCTTTACAACCTGAGTTTTGGGAAAAGATTTCTGTGCCTCAAGAACCAAATTCAATAAAAGAAAGATGGATAAGTTCAACTTCAGGAAATTAAAACAAAGACTTTGGCATGGTTAAAACCCAGAGAAAATATTTACAGTATATATCAGAGATAAAAGGCTAATGACTTTAATTTACAAAGAACTCAGAATCGAGGGATCAAAAAGACCAAAAAACATGTTAGAAAAAAGGAGTAAAGCACCTGAACACACAACTGAAAAAAATTTTTAAATTTTACTAAAAACCTTTAAGCGTGTGAAAGATGCTCACCTTCACACATAGTAAGAGAAATACAAATGAAAACTACACAGAAACAGCATTTCTCATCTATCAGATTGGCAAAATCCTAAAGCTTCACAATCCTCTCAGAGAGGCTATACTGAGAATGGAAGCAGCCTTCTCGTATACTGCTGGTGTGTGAAGCCAAATGCTAAATCCCTATGAAGGGAAATTTTGCAATATCTAACAAAATTACAATGTGTTTTCCCTTTGACCCAGGTCTATTACTTCTAGAAATTTACCCCAAAGATTCACTTCTAACATTACGAACACACACACACACACACACACACACACACACACACATTTGCTGCATCATTATTGGTAATAGCGAAATATTAGAAACAACCTGAATGCCTGACATAGGAGATTGCCTGAGTAAACTATTGTATACATGGGATCACTTACAAAGGTAAAAACTAAGGAAGAAGAGCCCTATAAACCAAAATGATTTTTAGGATACCTTGTTAAAGCACAAAAGAGTATATAGTAAGCTGCCTCTTGTATGAGAAAGTGCAAAGTATATATACTCACACGTACACTTTTTTTGGCAAAAAGCAATGCAGGAGGATAAATCTGTAACTAACAAAATTGGTTACCTACAGGCATGAGTGGAAATGGGATGGAAGGAATAGGGAAGGGAATGGGACATCCCCTGTTTATAGTTTTTATAGTTTTGATCTTTAAACCATGTTATGTTCTCTATATTCAAAGATAAATCAAAAACTGAAAAAACTCTAAAATTGAGAACAAATAAAGACAGCTGAACATGTTTATCATATTGATAACATAACCACAGAGGGAAAAGAAAAGAATCAATCCAAGTGGCTTTTGAACACTTTACTCTCTTTCAGTGGGATACAATCAAAGGACAAAAAGAACGGCAAAGAAACTTTGAACATTTTTTAATAACTTTGTTAATGATAGTGCTATTAGGGTAGCAATTTCAAAACTGTTTAGTACGTATTGTAGAATTTAGTAAATATATCGATAATGTTGGAAATCAACATTCTTCCTAAGGGAAAGGGGATAGGAAAGTGAGAATATACATACATAAACATGCATATATGTTTATATGTGTGCGAATATAAATATATATACATACACACACACAATACACATACATATACACACACACACATATCCTTGTCCTTTCTACTGATAGGGCTTAGAGGCAAAGACACACTAAAGCACTGAACACACTTAGCACCTAGGTTTTCGAAAACCAGAACCCATTAACAAGAATCAGGGCTCCTTGGAGAAATGACTGATTACAGGACTGGACCAGGGAAAGTACAGGTAAGCCTGAGATGACGTTTTTGTATTCCTGCATAGGAGACTGACTGGGTAAACTATTGTATGTGCTCACACACACAAATATAAATAATAATGAGGAAAAGATCTGTAAACTGCAAGGTGAGGGATTTCCTGAATATCTTGTTAAGCAAAAAGGGTGTACTACCCTTTGCATAAGAAAAAGGGATTTTTTCTTTTTCTTTTTGCAAAAAGAAACACAGCAAAGAAGGTTCAAATATGGATGTGAATGTGTCACAAGAGCACAGGAGCCAGCTTGAATGAGCTCTCATTTTGAACGTTAAAATGAGTAATGAAAAATGACAGGAATAGATTAAAACACGTTTAACAACAACGTGAGTCCATACTGATATTAAAAATAAACAAACATGGGCCGGCCCGGTGGCGCACTGGATAGTGTGCCGCTTGGGAAGCGCGGCGGCGCTCCCGCCCAAGGGTTCGGATCCCACATACAGACCGGTTCCCGCTCACTGGCTGAGCGAGGCGCGGGAGCAACACCGAGGGTTGCGATCCCGTTGCCGGTCCCCGGTCCGGTACGGGGGCAACACTGAGGGTTGCAATCCGTTGCCGGACACGGAAAAAGACAAAAGACCAAAATAAATAAATAAATAAATAAATAAATAAATAAACAAACATGGATGGGGTGGGGAGAGAAGAGAAAATTTCCTTTACAGAAGAATGTCAACTAATAAATACGGAAAGAAAGAACAGAAATAGAAAACTATCATTTTAAAACCACCATATAATAATCGATTAAACCAAGAATCATCAGTGGACGCTAAAACCATTGGATGAAAGATTGCTAAGAAACAGGATACAGAGAAATCTAACAGAACCACCTTAAACAAATGATCAAACATAGCATCACCAATAAAGGGGCAAACTGGTATCAGGGGCCTCCTGATATGACACACTGATAAGGGCACAGCCTCCCCTAGCCGTACTCCTGGCAAAAGTTGGGGTTTTTTTGTCTTTTTTAAAGATGACTGGTAGGGGGATCTTAACCCTTGACTTGGTGTTGTCAGCACCACACTCACCCAGTGAGCTAACCGGCCATCCCTATATGGGATCCAAACCCGTGGCCTTGGAGTTATCAACATCGCACTCTCCCGAATGAGCCATGGGCTGGTCCCTGGCAAAAGTTTTAACCTGAATATAATAAAGAAACAATAGGGCAAATCCAAAGTGAGGCACGTTCTGGAATACAATGGTCCTAGACTTCTAAAATGTCAATGTCATGGAAGACAAAAAAAAAAAAAAATAGGCTGAGGAACTCGTCTAGATTAAAGGAAACCAAAGAGACCTGAAACTAAATCCTTGACTGGATCTTGGATCTGGAAAATAAAAATAATACAGGGGTAACTGGGGAAATTTGGATGTGGTCTGGATATTATGCACTAGTATTGTATTAAATGTCATTTTCCTGAGTGGATAATTATATTGTAATTATGTAGGTGAATGCCTTTGTTCTTAGGGGATACATGCCAAAGTAATTAGTGTGAAGTGTCATGATATCTCCAATTATCTTTCAAATGATTCAGGGGAAAAGAGGGATAGGAAGCAAACATGGCAAATGTTAACCAGTGAATCTCTGGCGAAGCACATGAGTGTTCATTGTACTATTACTGCAATCTTTCTGTAGGAATGAAATTTTTCAAAATATAAGTGTGGGGGCAGTTTACATCAAAAATATTTCCACAACTACAGATTTACCAGCCCTAAAGGAAGCCTTATTTCAAACAATTCCAATCCATTTAGAAAGATAAAACCAGCACCAAGCAAAAGACAAAAACCACAGAGGAGAAGATTGATAGATTTGACTACATAAAAATGTAGATAAAATATCTCTACATCAAGAACATAGAAATAGGGCTGGTTGGTTAGCTCTGTTCATTAGAGTGCAGTGTAACAGCACCAAGATCAAGGGTTCAGATCCCCATACCAGCCAGCTGCCATAAAACAAACAACCCCCCCGCAAAACAAAACTTAGAAATAAAAGAGAATAACAAACTGAGGAAAAATATAGAACACGAAAAAAGGGCTTCTGTCTTTGCCATACACACCCCCTCTTACTAATCAGTAAGAAAAGTAAATAAATATCCCTCCAAAAGAATGGTGAATACAGGGCCGGCCCGTGGCTCACTCGGGAGAGTGCAGTGCTGATAACACCAAGGGACCGGGTTCGGATCCCATATAGGGATGGCCGGTTCACTTACTGGGTGAGTATGTCGCTGACAACACCAGGTCAAGGGTTGAGATCCCCTTACCGGTCATCTTTAAAAAAAAAAAGTGACAGAAAAAAAAAAAAAAAGAATGGTGAATACACCCAAAATACATGAAGAAGCAAGCAGTACATGAAAGAAAAAAAATCAAGCTGGCCAAATACATATCTTTAAGCAGTCAACCTCCACAGGAATTAAAAATATATAAAACAACACTAAAATGCCTTTGTTTTGTTTGGTTGCTTTGCTCATTAGCAAAGATTAAAAAGACAGATACTACCCAGTGTTTATGAGGGTGTGAGGGAACAAGCAATTTTACACTTTGTCCGTAAACAAACAAAAGAAGTCAATTTGACCATATGTGTCAAAACGCCTTCAATTTTTTTTTTGACCCAGTGATTCCACTTTTGGGGGAAATTTTCATAGTGAAATAGTCAAATGAACAAAAGGTGTGTGTATAAGGATGTCTGGTGCAGCATTTTAATAAAAATCATCATATTGAAACTATCTCCACATCTGACAATTAAGGTTAGAGTAAACAAATTATGGTACATCCAAACAGTGGAATATTACATTGACATTAAAAATGATGGCATACCGCTTGGGAGTGCGGCGGCGCTCCCGCCGAGGGTTCGGATCCCATGTTGAGACTGGTTCCCGCTCACTGGCTGAGTGCGGTGCGGGCGCAAACACTGAGGGTTGCGATCCCGTTGCCGGTCTCCAGTACGGGCGCACCACCGAGGGTTGCGATCCCATTACTGGTCAGTAAAAAAGACAAAAAGAAAAAAAAAATGATGGCATAGATGTATTAGTACAGAAAGGAGTTCATAATTTTAAATGAAGAAAAGCAGCGTAAAAACAGCATGTCAATATGGTCTTATTTTTGCACATATATATTTACATATGCATAGAAAAGAAGTCTAGAAGGGTATTCTCCAAAATTTCTAAGAGCGTTTTTTTGGAAATCAGTGGATTATGGATGATTTTTTTCTTCTTTTGTATTTCTGTGTTTTCTAAAGTTTTTACAGTGAAAATGTATTGCTATTAAAATAATATTTTTGTTTAAAAATACAGTTGTTTAAAAGATTGTGGAATATACTATAAAGCTTATGTACTTCACAGGGCCTGGTTTTACAAAGCCTTGCAGATTCAAATATTGACCTTGTGGAGGACTGGAAATTTTCCTCAGGCTATAAAGTCTCTAGTGTAAGATAAAGATTTGTGGCACAGCAGGTTGCTGGCTCAAGGACAGACCAGTTACTGATTGTTATGTAAAGATACTGAGAAATTGCTGTAAGAAGGACTGTTTGCTAAGATCAAGCCGTTGTTGATAGGACCACTTAATTGCCTTACTGGAATGTCATCTGGCTTGTTTCACTGAAAGTTACCAGCGTATATTGTTAAACTATAACCCCACCTATGTTCTCTTCCTGTAACTTCCTGGTCTGGAAAATAAATGCAGGAAGAGAACCCCAGTTCAGGGTTAATTTCCTGAGGAAGGGTTGCCTCTCACTGGAGGGAGCGTTCTAGGGAAGTTAACCACTTCGGGGCTCCTCACTGCTCAGAAGAGATGGGCTTTGAGTAATCCTTTGCATCTTCGTCACCCAGGGTAAGTAGGGTGACAAATCCGTGGGGGGCAAAGCAACACAAAGCAACAAAAGATCACAGATTATCATTTCCTATTATATCCCCTATCTCTGGAACAGCACCTGGCATGTGATAGGTGCTTAAAAAATATTTGTTGAATAAACAAAAGAATCCAGCTTAACTCTTAGATGTGGTTGAAATTCATTTTGTGTGGCAAAATAAACCATGGACTTAGACACACAAAATCTGGGTTCACATCTTGACTCCTGTCTTAACCAAGATCACATCCCTTAATCTCTTAGTTTCAAACATACATTCCTCAGAAGATTGTCATGAGAACTTAGATAATACATGTGAGATACTTTTTAAAGGGCAAAGGGTATTAGGTATTATGCATATTAGGTATTACCATTGTATAATAGAACCTATAAGTGTAGAGAGGTATGTAAGGGTACTTCAAAAAGTACATGGAAAGATTTGCATTGTCTTTTAATTCTATTTTTCCACAAACTTTTTGAACTACTCTCATATAACATAAAGGAGGGGTCAAGATGATGTGAGGTTAATTAGAGAAGACTTCCTAGAAGATGGGAGATCTTAAAGGAGACAATGAATGTGGAAAGCATGCCAAGAAGCAGGAATGTAATAAATGGACACTGCTTGGAAGGGAAGACAAAGATATGCCTTGGTAGGAGACTGGATCCCCTGCTCAGGGGGAGAGAACGTTCCAGAAGAGTTCTGAGTCTAGGTAAGGCAGCATACCAGCTGTGTCTGGTTAGCTCAGGAAGCTTCCTGAAGGAGGTGGGTTGAATAAAGGATGAGAGACCACATCTCACCAGGGCAACCCTTCAGGGCTCTGATCCCACCCTACGGAGGGTGGGCAGGTGGTATGTGAGAAAACTGAGGGCCAGAGATATAAAATTCCTTTCTTTCTTGGGCCGCACAGCAGCACTGGACTGGAGCCCAAATTTCCTGATGTCCACTCCAAACTCTAAACTGTGAAGTGCACACAAACTGTTATTTTTATAATTATTATCAGTGCTTGTACTGGATTGTAATTTCATTAGCAAACAGGGACTATATCAGTGTAATATTATTTGCAGCAAATTCCGCACAGTATAACTTGCAAAAAAAAAAAAAAAAAAAAAAAGAAGTGGCTTAAAGGCTTTTGGATAATGATATGACTATAGTATTGACAATTAACCTGTCCCAAAGGGCAAATGAACATCTGTTGGGTGACTGGTGATCTATCCTGCACTTTTTGCATATTCCTAGAGAGAGCTGAACCCAGTAGCCCATTGCCTTGGAAACTCTGACTAGTGACCTGGAAACCCAAGAACTTGCTCAGCTGGCTTTGTGGAGGTCCGACAACCCTTCAAGCTTTCTACCCTCCAGGCTTGGGTTTTCCAGTTTCTAGAATATCTCCCCCTCTGAGCCCCTCACCACAGATATTACCTTCTTATTCCCCATACCTGGATGAAGTTCCCTTCATATTCAAAGAAAAGCAGTGGCCATGTGATGCTGATGATGGAAGGCAAGAGCTTCTTCAGAGCAGTCTGAGGAGAGAGAGAGAGGAGCAGGGGAGGTCTCTGCAGGAAGGCCTGGCTGGAGCTGCCTCCCAGGGTTCCCTCCTCATGGCTGGACCCTCACCGGCAAGGACTGCCCCACAGTGCTGTGCACCAGGGCCTGGATGTTGCTGGTCTTCTCTCTCACCTGCTCCACCAGTGTCTACACCTCTGTGAGGTTGTCTAGGAAAGGCAGAAGGCATCACAGTTGAAGAGTTGGCTGTGCAGCGGTTCTTCCACTCCTCCAGGGTCCGGTCAGGATACTCAGCCCTGTCCCTCCCTCTGGGAAGGTTCCCCAAGACCCAGAAAAATGACAACTCCTCTGAGTCACTCTCCTGCCTCCATCCCTTCACCCACAGCACCCATCTCCCCTCTCACCATCCAGGGTGAAAATGAAGACCACAGTGTCAGTTTCCACGAGGGATGGCAGGATGGAAGTCAGGAAGTCCTCCTGGGAGAAGGAGAACTTGGGACCGACAGCACCCATCTCCCCTCTCACCATCCAGGGTGAAAATGAAGACCACAGTGTCAGTTTCCATGAGGGATGGCAGGATGGAAGTCAGGAAGTCCTCCTGGGAGAAGGAGAACTTGGGACCCTGGGGCAGAGGAAGATGGGGCACTCCTTCCCATGAACACACTCTAGAGCACAGACTTGAAGACTGATGAGGACCTTAGAGGACATCTAATACAGCCATTTTGTCTACAGATGAAAAACTAAGGTTCAAAGAGGTAAATGTTATGCCCAAGATGATGTAGCAAGTCAGTGGACTAGAGCCAGGTTTCGGGGGTAAATCCAGAGCTTTCCAAACTCCCCGTGCTACCCCAAAGCTTTGCAACCTTCAGCCCACATTCCCTTCTCTATCTATCCCATTGTTCTCCCCCCACTTGTCTCCCCCTTCCCCTTTCCTTCTACCCTCTGCACAACAGTGATCATCACAAACTCCCCAAGTCCTGTCCTCCTCTGACCTGATTGGTGAGCTCATCCTTCTGGTTAAACATGTCACTGTGATCAGCAATGAGAAAGCCACGGATATCTTGGAAATCTGGGAAGTTTAGGGACAGTGAGAAGGGAGTGATGGATTTTTTAGGAAAGAAAGGTTCTGGGCTTCAGGGGGTGTCAGTGGGGCTGGGAGGAAAGCAGCAGGTGGGCGTGGGGTGAGGAGTAACCCGAGTGGGAGGCCGTAGCTAAGCACGGCAGTGGGAGGTGGGGGTTGAGGGATCAAGCACTGAGTTGGTGTTCAAAGGAAGGAGCATGTAACTGAAATGCCTATTTAGATAGGGCAGGATAGACACTGCAGAACCTCCACGGATTGGGAGTAGGAAAGTGTTTGGATAGTGGACCAATGGATTGGGATGAAGAGGAATCAGGAAAAATGTCTGGACTGGGGTCCCACCAGCACCAAAGGTGTGGATGCACTCCACTCCATCCATGATGGCGATGATGCCCAGCGTCTGCCAGCCAACCAAGTGCACTCGGCCTTTCTTCTCCAGGCTGACAATGGGTCCGATGTGAGGACATGAGGGGAGAGAACACAGTGAAAAGAGGTCGGAGGCACACATGGAAGAGCACAGGGGTGAAGAAACAATAACCCTGCTCTGACCATCCAGCACGCAGACCCACAACCTTCACTTCATGGTCTCCTTCCCCATCCAGGCCACATAACCCTTCAAATACAAATCACCACACCTGCTGCTAACTTGCTTCATCAGGGTGGCAATCTTGGAGCTTTGGCTGTAGGTCATCTGACGAGCCCGCTCAAACATCCGCAAGATTTCCAGGAGGCATCTGGGGAAAATGCCACCAGCTCCCAGGGAGAGCCCAGTGCCTCCTCAGAAAGCCTGGGTAGCACCCCCCCCCCAAGGGAAAGGCACAATTTCCTTAAACCAAGTTCCACTGGTCCCTGATGGAGGTGCACAGAGTGGAGCTAGACTGTGTTCAGGAGGGGCAGCAGGGGCTTCAGTAGGCAGAAAAGGAAAGAGCAGGAAGCGGGATAAGGGCATCAAAAGAGCACAGGGAGGGAGACAGGATCTAAGAGTTGCTGAAGAGGTAACTGGAAGCTGGGGCCAGAGACCCTGCTGAGGGCAGGAGGCCCATAGCAGAATGGGCTCTACCTTGCATGACCTGGACCACATCCAAGGACCCTGGTCTAGCTGTGAAGGCCCCAGGCAGGCTCACAGATTAGGTCTGGACCTGAGGAATCCAGGATCCACTGGAAACAATCCAGACTCTGCAACCATGTGACAGGAACAGCAGCATTCATTTGCCAGCTCTTTTTCTGGGGGGAGGTGGTGGGGCCATGGTCTGCCTGCCACCAGGCCAGTCTCTGGATCTGGACCTGCCATCGCCCATCCACACCACTCTGCCCTCTGCTTGACTTTGATCACTCTTTCTTCCAGACCCTCCCAAACTTTGAGATGCTGCAATGCCCCGGTCCATAGTCTTATTGGCTGCTAATAACAGGGTTTCCAGCAGGACCTTGGTGGCACTTCCACCTTTCATCTGGGAGGAGCCACTGAGACCCTCAGGCTAAGGAGGCAATGACATCCAGGAGTCCACCAGTTAGTGATCCCTGTGCATGACCCCCGGTTAGTGACCCCTGGGCATGCATTTGATAGTATTGGTGGCCCCCAGTGTGTTGTGAGGAGGAGTGCTGGTGTAGGCTTAACTGAGAAGAGGAGAAGAGAGAGAGAAAGGGCCACCTCTAGTCATTCTTACAGTACATTCAGGACTCTAGGGAGGAAGACACAATGATGGGTTTCTTGTCAGCTGGGTAAGGATTTTTCAGAGAATGCTTTTCTTTGGCAGAACTTTCTCCCTACCTCCCACTACCACCAAAAATGTCAATCCACACATCACATTTCATATGCTTTGGACAGACAAATGAAGCAGCCATTGCAATGGATCAGCACACCATCAGACAGATTACAGCAAAAAGAATGATCAGAGCAGTGGCTGAGAAAAGATTTAAAGTCATCAATGGCAGAGAGGAGGAAAGAGAGACGAGCATCTGGGAGATGAAAGCGATCGAACTCTCGTATAAAATGAAATTTTGCCTTCTTATCTCACAGAAGGAAGATTGAGGAGAATGTCACAGATGTGCCCATCATGGGCAGAGGGAGGCAGAGGCAGGGATTTGGCTAAGGCCCTTGTAAGGCCAAAGTAAGGGTACATGGCACTAGTGAGATGTGTCCACACCCAGAGAAGAAAAAAGGAACAGGAGCACTGGAGGCTAAGAAGGCCCACCCAGTTTTGGAGAGGATTTAAAAAGGCAGGAGAATGAAACTGCACCCCATTTTTTTTAAAGCCCACATTCGAAATTTAAATACATTAAGAGAGACAGAATGAGACATAATAGTGGCTGTTCAATGCTGTCTATACATAAATGGAATAGAGCTCCTCTAAACAGAAACTGCCCTAGATCACTGAAGTGTTTGATGATCACTGATTTGAGAGACAGGGTTGAAATGAAGAGAAAACATCTTAAGGTGAAAAAATAAATGAGAAAATAGGATTTGATTTATATAACATTTTAGTTGACACACTAGGCCTCAAGAATTTAGGCAAGATGTAACCGAACCTAAAATCAGAGGCCCTAAGGAAGCGGCAAGCAATTCCCAGACGGGGTGGAGGTGGAGAAGATAGAAAAAAGGAGAGAGAGGCCCTACCCCGACTGCAGGACTGAGCACAAAAGCTTTCTGTTTCTCTTGCATTTCATGCATCCGCTCTGCTACTTGTTGGAATGTTGAACTCCAGTCTTCAATCGGGTCATTTCTGGGATGGAGAGAGACACAGATGTGAGGAGATCGTCTATGAGGATCTAAAGGAAGTGCCTTAGCTGGGAGACAGGATCAAAGACCACATTGGGATTGGGGGTCAGAGGTCAACACCTTCATAGAGATGCTTTGGAGCTCACAGAGACCCTGTGTCCCTGAGCCCCAAGGATGGGGGCTAATAAAACATTCAGTAACTTAAGCCCAGAGCAAAGCCAACACTCAAGTTTAAAGTTCCAGCCTGAGACAAGAACCTTCTTGTATCCTGGTCCTTGCATAAGCCCCATTGCCATGGCCACACCAACTTCGTCCTCTGTAGGCCCCTGGGGGAATGCCTGTCATCCAAACATCAAAATTGCCACATTGTCTCCATCTCAGGGACCACCAGAAGCCCTTCCCTTTCCTGGAAATATATTCCAGAAATCCCTTCAAAGAGTGAATCCTCACTACCTGAGGATGGGATAACAGTCTTTACAAGGGAACCAAGCTGCAAGGTATGAAGTGTAGCACCTAACAGTTGGTGAACATTCCTTGAACGAATTAATCAGGAACAAACCAAAGTGTTAATAAGAAAAAAAGAGCTTCAGGCTTGTTATCTGCTTAGTTAAAAATCATGGAATCTCAAAAATGAGAATCTTCTGTAATTGATCTCTAATGGCTTGTTAGGGGATAATTTGTGAATCACCCATTGCGGCAGGGCCTCAAAGAGCTACCTCTGTAGGTGGCTTTATGAAAGTCCCCTTATCATCCCATCACTGCAAACGTTCTAACTCTTCTTGAACTATTTTTACAGTTTTCTTCTGTATTAGTTCTAGGGCAGACAAGTCTCACATATTTCATAACCATTGTGTAAAGTGTGTCCTGTCATCTGTCCTCAAACTATTTCTGGAACTTCCTAGAGACCTCAGAAAGAGGAGACTTGGGCAAAGAAAGGAAACAGTGTCCATATTGTGTGGTTTAAAATTGAAATTCCCAAACTTGGCTGGACATCAAAATCACCTAGGGAGTTTCATTTTTTTATACTACCTATTTCTGGGTATCATGTCCACCCTGAGACCCAGATTTAGCAGTTCTAAAGTAGAAACAAAAAATCTGTATTTTTTAAAAGCTTCCCAGACAACTCTGAAGATCAGCCAAGTTTGGGAGCCACTGACTTAAAGAACAACTGGAAGTTCTCCATGCCTACATTATTTAAAATTCTTCATCTCACTTAGTCAGAGGGCCTGAAGGTAGTTAGCATCCATTGCAGCAGATACGTTTTGGTGGAGAGTCCTCCATGAAAAGGATCAGGATTAGGAGTATCTGAGACTCATTTACACCCTGGTAACAATTATACTGCAAGCCTAGAATCTGAGAGGTGAAAAAGTACCACAGAAAGAACCCAGCTCTTCCCCCTCCCCAAGACCACCACTAAAAACACGAAGCTGCTCTAAAATAATCAACAAGGCTTTCCTGGAATCCCTCCAGAGACAGGAAGCCCTTAGCTTCATCAGGTGACCCACTCCAATGGTATATTTAGCAGAGTTCCCCAACCTGGTGTGCGTGCACTGGAATTTCCAGGGATACTTTCAAATCTGAGAGGTGAAAAAGTACCACAGAAAGAACCCAGCTCTTCCCCCTCCCCAAGACCACCACTAAAAACACGAAGCTGCTCTAAAATAATCAACAAGGCTTTCCTGGAATCCCTCCAGAGACAGGAAGCCCTTAGCTTCATCAGGTGACCCACTCCAATGGTATATTTAGCAGAGTTCCCCAACCTGGTGTGCGTGCACTGGAATTTCCAGGGATACTTTCAAAAAATAGGTATTTCAGGGCCTTTCCCCAAGCCTACAAAATCACAAGGGGCTAAGAATCTTCTTCCTTCCTTATCTTTTTCTGGTGGCTGGCCGGTATGGGGATCCTAACCCGTGACCTTGGTGTTATAAGGCTGCACTCTGAGCTAACCAGCCAGCCCTTTTCCTTATATATTTTTAAAATTTATCAATATACATTTTCCTTATATTTTTAAATGCATCCCAGGCAGCTCACATACAGAACCACATTGAGTACTATCGGTTTAACATGTTGACTTTCTCTGAGATTAAAGTGGCCATTTCGATAGAGAAAAAGAGGGAGGTGATTTGGTAGCACAAGGCTCTCAGAAAAGGAAACAGGGTGGGAGATTTGAGTAGTTAGAGGGGAACAAAGGGGTGTCTGAAATGATGATAGAGAACTACACTAAAATAAGGGAGCTAGGCAAAAAGGAGTAGGGGCCACTTGGCACCCACTACTACAATTTTAAAAGATGCTTGGGGCTCACCCCAAATAAAAATACAGATCTTTGTGGCATCCACATTTCTGACCCCTTATTGTTCTCTGGCCCTTGTTTTCCTTGCCTCTTCAATCCCTGTTTTGAATGTATGCTATCTTTTATTTTATATATACTTTGTAAGCCACCTTCAATCATTTCTGAAGCAAGGAGAGAATAATTAAACAAACATACCAACAAACAAAAACCTCATAAGCTTAGGGGCACCCCATACTTACTTTAATATTCTGGGATTTGGTGAATATTTGGGATTTGGAATTGATATTCATCTGTCCTCTCCTTTGCAATTGTACTATAGACTTTGACATGCTCCCTCCCAGCCTCCCCCAGGGCTGGCCAGTCACCACCTGTCATTACAGAAGGCTCACCTGGCCATGCTCACTGGATTGAAACCAACCAGGACTGGCACGAAGACATCTGTGTTATCCATGCAGTAGTCCATCTGGCCTGCCACAAAGGGAGCCTGCTGGCGGGGAGAGAGGAGCAGATGACGAGGGGGGTTCCTCTGAGTGTTGCCTGAGGCCTACATGCATCGGAATCCCCCCAAATGCTCATGACAAATACAGATTCCTAGGCCCAGTTAAGATCTATTGGATCCAAATTTGAAGGGCCCACATTCTTAACAAGTATCCCAAGGGCACTACATTTTTTAAAAGTTCCCCAAGGAAATCTTCTGCACAGTAAAGTCTGAAAACTATTGAACTAAATTGTAAACTCCCTGAAGTCAATATCCATCCACATCTAACACTGCTGGGATCTCGTTTCTGCTCAGTGAATTCTTAGAATCAGAGAGCTGCAGAGTTGAGAAGAAACTTGGGGTCATCTAGCCCAGTGCATCTCAAACAGACTACTTGGGAATCTTATTAAAACGCAGATTTGGACTCAGTTGGTCTGGGGTGGGGCCAAAGATTCTGCATTTCTAACAACTCCCAGGTGACACTGATGTTGCTGGTGCAGGGACCATGCTAATTAGTAAGGCACTAGTCCAGGTGACAGATTTTTCTGTAACGGGCCAGAGAGTAAATATTTTAGACTATGTGGACCCTATGATCTCCATCAAACTACTCAACCCTATGGTTGTAGCATGAAAGAGGACATAGACCACATGTAAACACGAATGGCTGTGTTCCAATAAAACTTATTTAGAAGACAGGCAGCTGGCTGGATTGGCCTGCTAGTGTAGTCAGCTGACCCTGAGACTAGTCTGTCTATCTTGGTTGTTTTTTGGTTTTTTTGGTGGCTGGCAGGTACAGGGATCTGAACCCTTGACCTTGGTGTTATAACACCACGGTCTAACCAACTGAGCTATGTGGCCAGCCCTTGGCTGTTATGGATTGATACATAGTTATTCTAAGATCCCTTCCCACATTCATAGAACTGGATCCAAATTAGTGAAACTAAAATCAAGATTTCTTGTGTAAACTTTGTTTCCTAGCACCCACCTCATCAATCTATCTTCCATGCTTTTCCATTCCCATCCCCTTCCTCCCTGTAAAATTGGTCCACTCGATCTGTCTTCACACTCACAGAAAGTCCCACTGAAATGCCAATGACGATCACTCTCTTCTTCCCAGCAGTCACCTAGGAGAGGTGGATGGGCAAGGTAGTGCAACTGGGAAGACTCTAGGGTACAAACCTATTGCGTGAGAGATCAGGGCCAGGGCCAGGAAAGGAAATAGGCTTTGGCTGAATGTTCGGGCTTTTATATCCCCATGAGAAGGAATAGACAGATGTCTCTTGTTGAATGTCAGTAGAATGCACAGACCTTCTTCAGTTCCTCAATCCCATGCAAGGCACTGTCTTCTGTCCCCTCCCTAGAGGCCACCACACACCTAAGAGGACAGACTCAAGGTAAATGGCAGTGATTGGGAAGCAGAAAGCTATGGTTTATTAGGGCAGGCTACATTGAGAGAAAGGAATGAACAGAAAACTATCCTTGAACGAGCACCCACTGTTTGATTGGCACCATGATAGACACTCCAGAGTTGAAAAAGCCAAATACCTGCCAAACTTAGTCAGGCAACATAAGTATGTGAAGTGGGCCAAGTGGAAGGCAATAAGGAATGGTAGGGACCAAAGCAAACTGGACACAATCTCTGCCTAAAGGCATTCAAATTCAATTTCTAAAAAACACTATTCAGGCCAAACAAAATACTCATAAGCCAGTTTGACTTACTTGTCACCTCCTGGAATGAGGTAGGTGTAAAGAGGTTTCTGTCCTAAACCTTTCATCAGCTGGTTAAAGGAAACGTGTTGAAGGGGAGAGGATTTGAAGAAGTAATCACAATGGAGGAAGAATTATCTTGGATTTCCAACCCCTAGAGGGCAGAAGCTGTACAATGATTCTCTTAGGCCAGTGCTTAACCCAGCCCTACGTGGAATCTGGCACTTAAAGATGCAACTTGTAGATGATTATTGGGGGTTCATGAGATGTAGAGACATTGGCAATAGACTGGTGGGGCTCAGATGGGCTCAGAACAAATGGGACTTCCTGGTGAGATCTAGCTTTTGCAGGCCTAGAGCCCAGGTATAGTGAGACGTCCACCAGGGAGCTTAGCTATTATGAGTTTTATGGTCCTGAGAGTCACCCTCAGAGGAGGAAGGGAGGAAAACTAGGATCAGGGTGCTCACCGACATAAGGAATGCCATTCGGCCAGAGGTACCCCCTCCACTCAGCACCACCAGCCCGCCATCTGGCTTCTGAAAAAGGAAAAATGCCTACGTCACCAGGGCCCAGTCAGGTTGGGGGAAGCATAGTCTTTTCTTTGTTGGTAATGAAAGAGGAATTGGTGAGCCTCCTTATCCCTCCCTCCCCACAAATTGAACAGAATATAGGCAGTGTGGTGTAGCAAGAAAGAACACTGGATTGGAGAAAGAAACTTCAGTTTGACTCCTATCTCTGGCTTAGCTACTTATTCAAACCCTTACTTATTCCAGAAAAGACTGAAAGTAGCTTCGTCATCTAAATAAAAATAAATACTAAAAGCCAGCATTATCCAGCAATTATTATCTGGGTGTATTTGGGCAGGCTACTGTGATTACCCTTTCTAAGTCTTTGTTTTCTCATCTGAAAAAAAGCAGAGACAATAATACCAGCGTTATAGGTTTTCATGAGGGTAATGGGTGTGAAAATGTATTGTCAACTATAAAGTACTATGCAGATAATAGTTATCATTATCATTATTATTGATTAATAAGAAGACAATAAGGATCCAAAAGGAAGGACTGGAAGAAGGGAGAACTGAGATCTATAAAAGTGAGAAATGAATGGGCCGGCCCGGTGGCGCACTGGATAGTGCGCCACTTGGGAAGCGCGGCGGCGCTCCCGTCCGAGGGTTCGGATCCCACATACAGACCGGTTCCCGCTCACTGGCTGAGCGAGGCGCGGGAGCAACACCGAGGCTTGCGATCCCGTTGCCGGTCCCCGGTCCGGTACGGGGGCAACACTGAGGGTTGCGATCCGTTGCCGGACACGGAAAAAAGACAAAAGCCA